>NW_027476043.1:0-20792 GCF_051020985.1 Nomia melanderi | reverse complement strand
GTTTTATATCGTTTTATATAGTTTTATATAGTTTTGTCAGTTTTATATAGTTTTATATAGTTTTGTATAGTTTTGTTAGTTTTGTATAGTTTTATATAGTGTTATATAGTTTTACATAGTTTTATATAGATTTATTAGTTTTATTAGTTTTATTATAGCTTTATACACTTTTATATATTTTTATATAGTTTTACATAGTTTTACATAGTTTTATATAGTTTTATAAAGTTTTATATAGGTTTATATAGTTTTATATAGTTTTATATGGTTTTATATAGTTTTATACAGTTTGATACAGTTTTATACAGTTTTGTATAGTTTTATATAGTTTTATATAGTGTTATATACTTTTGTCAGTTTTGTATAGTTTTATATAGTTTTGTAGAGTTTTATATATTGTTATATAGTTTTGTATAGTTTTATATAGTTTTACACAGTTTTATATAGTTTTATATAGTTTTACATAGTTTTATACACTTTTATATAGTTTTATATAGTTTTACATAGTTTTATATAGTTTTACATAGTTTTATATAGTTTTATAAAGTTTTATATAGGTTTATATAGTTTTATATAGTGTTATATGGTTTTATATAGTTTTATTCAGTTTTATACAGTTTTGTATAGTTTTATATAGTTTTGTAGAGTTTTATATAGTTTTATATAGTGTTATATAGTTTTATATCGTTTTATATAGTTTTATATAGTTTTGTTAGTTTTATATAGTTTTATATAGTTTTATATAGTTTTATATAGTTTTGTTAGTTTTGTATAGTTTTATATAGTGTTATATAGTTTTACATAGTTTTATATAGATTTATTAGTTTTATTAGTTTTATTATAGCTTTATACACTTTTATATAGTTTTATATAGTTTTACATAGTTTTACATAGTTTTATATAGTTTTATAAAGTTTTATATAGGTTTATATAGTTTTATATAGTTTTATATGGTTTTATATAGTTTTATACAGTTTGATACAGTTTTATACAGTTTTGTATAGTTTTATATAGTTTTATATAGTGTTATATACTTTTGTCAGTTTTGTATAGCTTTATATAGTTTTATGTAGTTTTATAGAGTTTTATATAGTTTTTGTAGAGTTTTATATATTTTTATATAGTTTTGTATAGTTTTATATAGTTTTACACAGTTTTATATAGTTTTATATAGTTTTACATAGTTTTATATAGATTTATTAGTTTTATTAGTTTTATTATAGCTTAATACAGTTTTATATTGTTTTATATAGTGTTATATAGTTTTACATAGTTTTATATAGATTTATTAGTTTTATTAGTTTTATTATAGCTTTATACACTTTTATATAGTTTTATATAGTTTTACATAGTTTTATATAGTTTTATAAAATTTTATATAGGTTTGTATAGTTTTATATAGTTTTATATGGTTTTATATAGTTTTATACAGTTTCATACAGTTTTGTATAGTTTTATATAGTTTTGTAGAGTTTTATATAGTTTTATATAGTGTTATACAGTTTTATGTCGTTTTATATAGTTTTATATAGTTTTGTCAGTTTTATATTGTTTTATATAGTTTTAAATAGTTTTATATAGTACCATATAGTTTTATATAGTTTTATATAGTGTTATATAGTTTTATATAGTTTTATTAGTTTTATATCGTTTTATATAATTTTATATAGCTTTGTCAGTTTTATATAGTTTTTTATAGTTTTATATAGTTTTGCTAGTTTTATATCGTTTTATATAGTTTTATATAGTTTTGTCAGTTTTATATAGTTTTATATAGTTTTGTAGAGTTTTATATATTTTTATACAGTTTTATATAGTTTTATATAGTTTTTTATAGTTTTATATAGTTTTATATAGTTTTATATAGTTTTATGTAGTGTTACATAGTTTTATTAGCTTTATATAGTTTTATATAGTTTTATGTAGAGTTACATAGTTTTATTAGCTTTATATAGTTTTATATAGTTTTATATAGTTTTATATATTTTTATATAGTTTTGTATAGTTTTATATAGTTTTACACAGTTTTATATAGTTTTATATAGTTTTACATAGTTTTATACACTTTGTATAGTTTTATATAGTTTTACACAGTTTTATATAGTTTTATATAGTTTTACATAGTTTTATATAGTTTTATAAAGTTTTATATAGGTTTATATAGTTTTATATAGTTTTATATGGTTTTATATAGTTTTATACAGTTTTATACAGTTTTGTATAGTTTTATATAGTTTTGTAGAGTTTTATATAGTTTTATATAGTGTTATATAGTTTTATATCGTTTTATATAGTTTTATGTAGTTTTGTCAGTTTTATATAGTTTTATATAGTTTTATATAGTTTTGTTAGTTTTGTATAGTTTTACATAGTTTTATATAGTTGTATGTAGTTTTACATAGTTTTATTAGCTTTATATAGTTTTATATAGTTTTATATAGTTTTATATAGTTTTATATAGTTTTATATAGTTTTGTAGAGTTTTATATAGATTTATATAGTGTCATATAGTGTTATATAGTTTTATTAGTTTTATATAGTATTATATAGTTTTGTAGAGTTTTATATAGTTTTATATAGTGTTATATAGTTTTATATTGCTTTACTAGTTTTATATAGTTTTATATAGTTTTATATAGTTTTATATAGTTTTACACAGTTTTATATAGTTTTATATAGTTTTACATAGTTTTATATAGTTTTATAAAGTTTTATATAGGTTTATATAGTTTTATATAGTTTTATATGGTTTTATATAGTTTTATACAGTTTGATACAGTTTTATACAGTTTTGTATAGTTTTATATAGTTTTATATAGTGTTATATACTTTTGTCAGTTTTGTATAGCTTTATATAGTTTTATGTAGTTTTATAGAGTTTTATATAGTTTTATATAGTTTTGTCAGTTTTATATAGTTTTATATAGTTTTGTAGAGTTTTATATATTTTTATATAGTTTTGTATAGTTTTATATAGTTTTACACAGTTTTATATAGTTTTATATAGTTTTATATAGTTTTACATAGTTTTATATAGATTTATTAGTTTTATTAGTTTTATTATAGCTTAATACAGTTTTATATTGTTTTATATAGTTTTGGATAGTTTTATATAGTTTTATATAGTGTTATATAGTTTTACATAGTTTTATATAGACTTATTAGTTTTATTAGTTTTATTATACCTTTATACACTTTTATATAGTTTTATATAGTTTTACATAGTTTTATATAGTTTTATAAAATTTTATATAGGTTTGTATAGTTTTATATAGTTTTATATGGTTTTATATAATTTTATACAGTTTTATACAGTTTTGTATAGTTTTATATAGTTTTGTAGAGTTTTATATAGTTTTATATAGTGTTATATAGTTTTATATCGTTTTATATAGTTTTATATAGTTTTGTCAGTTTTATATTGTTTTATATAGTTTTAAATAGTTTTATATAGTACCATATAGTTTTATATAGTTTTATATAGTGTTATATAGTTTTATATAGTTTTATTAGTTTTATATCGTTTTATATAATTTTATATAGCTTTGTCAGTTTTATATAGTTTTTTATAGTTTTATATAGTTTTGCTAGTTTTGTATAGTTTTATATAGTTTTATGTAGTTTTACATAGTTTTATTAGCCTTATTTATTTTTATATAGTTTTATATAGTTTTATACAGTTTTATATAGTTTTATATAGTTTTGTATAGTACCATATAGTTTTATATAGTTTTGTATAGTACCATATAGTTTTATATAGTTTTATATAGTGTTATATAGTTTTATATAGTTTTATTAGTTTTATATCGTTTTATATAGTTTTATATAGTTTTGTCAGTTTTATATAGTTTTATATAGTTTTGTAGAGTTTTATATATTTTTATACAGTTTTATATAGTTTTATATAGTTTTTTATAGTTTTATATAGTGTTATATAGTTTTATATCGTTTTATATAGTTTTATATGGTTTTGTCAGTTTTATATTGTTTTATATAGTTTTAAATAGTTTTATATAGTACCATATAGTTTTATATAGTTTTATATAGTGTTATATAGTTTTATATAGTTTTATTAGTTTTATATCGTTTTATATAATTTTATATAGCTTTGTCAGTTTTATATAGTTTTTTATAGTTTTGTATAGTTTTGCTAGTTTTGTATAGTTTTATATAGTTTTATGTAGTTTTACATAGTTTTATTAGCCTTATTTATTTTTATATAGTTTTATATAGTTTTATACAGTTTTATATAGTTTTATATAGTTTAGTATAGTACCATATAGTTTTATATAGTTTTGTATAGTACCATATAGTTTTATATAGTTTTATATAGTGTTATATAGTTTTATATAGTTTTATTAGTTTTATATCGTTTTATATAGTTTTATATAGTTTTGTCAGTTTTATATAGTTTTATATAGTTTTGTAGAGTTTTATATATTTTTATACAGTTTTATATAGTTTTATATAGTTTTTTATAGTTTTATATAGTGTTATATAGTTTTATATCGTTTTATATAGTTTTATGTAGTTTTGTCAGTTTTATATAGTTTTATATAGTTTTATATAGTTTTGTTAGTTTTGTATAGTTTTACATAGTTTTATATAGTTGTATGTAGTTTTACATAGTTTTATTAGCTTTATATAGTTTTATATAGTTTTATATAGTTTTATATAGTTTTATATAGTTTTGTAGAGTTTTATATAGATTTATATAGTGTCATATAGTTTTATATAGTTTTATTAGTTTTATATAGTTTTATATAGTTTTATATAGTTTTATATGGTATTATAGTTTTATACTGTTTTATACAGTTTTATACAGTTTTGTATATTTTTATATAGTTTTGTAGAGTTTTATATAGTTTTATATAGTGTCATGTAGTTGTACATAGTTTTATTAGTTTTATATAGTTTTATATAGTTTTATATAGTTTTGTAGAGTTTTATATAGTTTTATATAGTGTTATATAGTTTTATACAGCTTTATACAGTTTTATATAGTTCTATATAGTTTTATAGAGATTTATACAGTTTTATAAAGTTTTATATAGTTTTATATAGTGTTCTTAGTTTTATATAGGATTATATAGTTTTGTTAGTTTTATATAGTTTAATATAGTTTTATATAATTTTATATAGTTTTATATAGTTTTATATAGTTCCATAGAGTTTTATATAGGTTTATATAGTTTTGTTAGTTTTATATAGTTTTATATAGTTTCAAATAGTTTTACATTGTTTTATATAGTTTTATAGAGTTTTATACAGTTTCAGACAGTTTTATTTAGTCTTATATAGTTTTATATAGTTTTATTTTCGTTTTATAGTTTTATATAGTTTAGTATAGTATTATATAGTCTTTTATAGTTTTATATAGTTTTGTACAGTTTTATATAGATTTATATGGTTTTATATAGTTTTATATAGTTTTATATAGTTTTATATAGTTTTATATAGTTTTATATGCTTTGACATAGTTTTATATAGTTCTATAGAGTTTTATACAGGTTTATATAGTTTTGTTAGTTTTATATAGTTTTGTATAGTTTTAAATAGTTTTATATAGTTTTATATAATTTTATTAGAGTTTTATAGTTTTATATAGTTTTGTATAGTATTATATAGTCTTGTATAGTTTTATATAGTTTTGTATA
Source organism: Nomia melanderi (assembly GCF_051020985.1). Lineage (NCBI taxonomy): Eukaryota > Metazoa > Arthropoda > Insecta > Hymenoptera > Halictidae > Nomia > Nomia melanderi. Next base: position 15,135 of record NW_027476043.1, on the reverse strand, counting down.
GTTTTATATAGTTTTATACGGTTTTACATAGTTTTATATAGTTCTATAGAGTTTTATACAGGTTTATATAGTTTTGTTAGTTTTATATAGTTTTAAATAGTTTTATATAGTTTTATATAGTTTTATATAGTTTTATATAGTTTCACATAGTTTTATATAGTTCTGTTAGTTTTATATAGTTTAATATAGTTTTATGTACTTTTAAATAGTTTTATATAGTGTTATATAGTTTTATAGAGTTTTATATAGTTTTATATAGTTTTATATAATTTTAATAGCGTTTTATAGTTTTATATAGTCTTGTATAGTTTCATATAGTTTTGTCTAGTTTTATATAGTTTTATATAGTTTTATATAGTTTTATATAGTTTTATATATGTTTGTACAGTTTTATATTGTTTTATATAGTTTTATAGAGTTTTATATAGTTTTATATACTTTTATTTGTTTTATAAAGTTTTACATAGTTTTATACAGTTTTATGTAGTTTTGTATAGTATTATATAGTCTTGTATAGTTTTATATAGTTTTGTATAGTTTTATACAGTTTTATATGGTTTTACGTAGATTTATATAGTTATATAGAGTTTTATATAGTTTTATATAGTTGTTAGTTTTATATAGTTTTATATAGTTGTTAGTTTTATATAGTTTTATATAGTTGTTAGTTTTATATAGTTTTATATAGTTTTATATAGTTTTATATAGTTTCATATATTTTTATATAGTTTTATATAGTTTTATATAGATTTATTAGTTTTATACAGTTTTATATAGTTTTATATAGTTTTATAGAGTTTTATATAGTTCTATATAGTTTTGTCTGTTTTATATAGTTTTATATAGTTTTATATAGTTTTGTTAGTTTTGTATAGTTTTATATAGTTTTATATAGTTTTATGTAGTTTTACATAGTTTTATTAGCTTTATATAGTTTTATATAGTTCTATATAGTTTTATATATTTTTATATAGTTTTGTATAGTTTTATATAGTTTTACACAGTTTTATATAGTTTTATATAGTTTTACATAGTTTTATATAGATTTATTAGTTTTATTAGTTTTATTATAGCTTTATACAGTTTTATATAGTTTTATATAGTTTTGGATAGTTTTATATAGTTTTATATAGTGTTATATAGTTTCACATAGTTTTATACAGATTTATTAGTTTTATTAGTTTTATTATAGCTTTATACACTTTTATATAGTTTTATATAGTTTTACATAGTTTATTATAGTTTTATAAAGTTTTATATAGGTTTATATAGTTTTATATAGTTTTATATGGTTTTATAGTTTTATACAGTTTTATACAGTTTTGTATAGTTTTATATAGTTTTGTCAGTTTTATATAGTTTTATATAGTTCTATATAGTTTTGTTAGTTTTGTATAGTTTTATATAGTTTTATATAGTTGTATGTAGTTTTACATAGTTTTATTAGCTTTATATAGTTTTAGATAGTTTTATATAGTTTTATGTAGTTTTATATAGTTTTATATAGTTTCATATAGTATTATATATTTTTATATAGTTTTATTAGTTTTATATAGTTTTATATAGTTTTATATAGTTTTAAATAGTACTATATAGTTTTATATAGTTTTATTAGTTTTATTAGTTTCATATATTTTTAAATGGTTTTACATAGTTTTATATAGTTCTGTAGAGTTTTATATAGGTTTATATAGTTTTGTTAGTTTTATATATTTTTATATAGTTTTATATAGTTCAATAGAGTTTTATATAGTTTTGTATAGTTTAATATAGTTTCATATAGTTTTAAATAGTTTTGTATAGTGTTATAGAGCTTTATAGATTTTTATATAGTTTTATATAGTTTTGTCAGTTTTATATAGTTTTACATAGTTTTATTTAGTTTTGTTAGTTTTGTATAGTTTTATATAGTTTTATATAGTTTTATACAGTTTCAGACAGTTTTATATAGTTCTATATAGTTTTGTATAGTATTATATAGTCTTGTATAGTTTTATATACTTTTATATAGTTTTATATAGTTTTACATAGTTTTATTTAGCCCTATGTAGTTTGACATAGTTTTATTTGTTTTATACACTTTGACATACTTTTATATGGTTCTACATAGTTTTATATAGCTTTATATAGTATTATATTGTTTTACATAGTTTTATTAGCTTTATATAGTTTTATATAGTTTTGGTATAGTTTTATATAGTTTTATACAGTTTTATACAGTTTTATATAGTTTTATATAGTTTTGTAGAGTTTTATATAGTTTTATATAGCGTTATATAGTTTTATATAGTTTTATTAGTTTTATATAGTTTTATATAGTTTTATATAGTTTTAAATAGTTTTATATAGTTTTATATAGTTTTATAGAGTTTTATACAGTTTTATATGGTTTTATGTAGATTTATTAGTTTTATTAGTTTTATTATAGCTATATACAGTTTTATATAGTTTTATATAGTTTTATATAGTGTTATATAGTTTTATAGAGTTTTATACAGTTTTATACAGTTTTATATAGTTTCTTATAGTATTGTAGAGTTTTATATAGTTTTATATACTGTTATATAGTTTTATATGGTTTCATTAGTTTTATAGAGTTTTATACAGTTTCAGACAGTTTTATATAGTCTTATATAGTTTTATATAGCTTTATTTTCGATTATAGTTTTATATAGTTTTGTCAGTTTTGTATAGTTTTATATAGTTTTATGTAGTTTTATAGTGTTTTATATAGTTTTTTATAGTTTTATATAGTGTTATATAGTTTTATATAGTTTTATTAGTGTTATATCGATTTATATAGTTTTATATAGTTTTATATAGTGTTATATAGTTTTATATAGTTTTATATCGTTTTATATAGTTTTGTTAGTTTTGTATAGTTTTATATAGTTTTATATAGTTCTACATAGTTTTATTAGCTTTATATGGTTTTATATAGTTTTATATAGTTTTGTATAGTTTTATATAGTTTTATACAGTTTTATATAGTTTTATACAGTTTTAAATAGTTTTATATAGATGTAATAGTTTTATTAGGTTTATTATAGCTTTTGGCAGTTTTATATAGTTTGATATAGTTTTGTATAGTTTTATATAGTTTTATATAGTTTTGTATAGTTTTATATAGTTTTATATAGTTTACTATAGTTTTATATAGTTTTATATAGTTTTGTATAGTACCATATAGTTTTATATAGTTTTATATAGTGTTATATAGTTTTATATAGTTTTATTAGTTTTATATCGTTTTATATAGTTTTATATAGTGTTGTCAGTTTTATATAGTTTTATATAGTTTTGTAGAGTTTTATATAGTTTTATATAGTTTTATAGAGTTTTATATAGTTTTATATAGTTTTGTACAGTTTTATATAGTTTTGTATAGTTTTATATAGTTTTACATAGTTTTATATAGTTTTAAATAGTTTTATATAGTACCATATAGTTTTATATAGTTTTATATAGTGTTATATAGTTTTATATAGTTTTATTAGTTTTATATCGTTTTATATAGTTTTATATAGTTTTGTAGAGTTTTATATAGTTTTATATAGTGTTATATAGTTTTATACAGCTTTATACAGTTTTATATAGTTCTATATAGTTTTATAGAGATTTATACAGTTTTATAAAGTTTTATATAGTTTTATATAGTGTTCTTAGTTTTATATAGGATTATATAGTTTTGTTAGTTTTATATAGTTTAATATAGTTTTATATAATTTTATATAGTTTTATATAGTTTTATATAGTTCCATAGAGTTTTATATAGGTTTATATAGTTTTGTTAGTTTTATATAGTTTTATATAGTTTTAAATAGTTTTACATTGTTTTATATAGTTTTATAGAGTTTTATACAGTTTCAGACAGTTTTATTTAGTCTTATATAGTTTTATATAGTTTTATTTTCGTTTTATAGTTTTATATAGTTTAGTATAGTATTATATAGTCTTCTATAGTTTTATATAGTTTTGTATAGTTTTATATAGATTTATATGGTTTTATATAGTTTTATATAGTTTTATATAGTTTTATATAGTTTTATATAGTTTTATATGCTTTGACATAGTTTTATATAGTTCTATAGAGTTTTATACAGGTTTATATAGTTTTGTTAGTTTTATATAGTTTTGTATAGTTTTAAATAGTTTTATATAGTTTTATATAATTTTATTAGAGTTTTATAGTTTTATATAGTTTTGTATAGTATTATATAGTCTTGTATAGTTTTATATAGTTTTGTATAGTTTTATATAGTTTTATACGGTTTTACATAGTTTTATATAGTTCTATAGAGTTTTATACAGGTTTATATAGTTTTGTTAGTTTTATATAGTTTTAAATAGTTTTATATAGTTTTATATAGTTTTATATAGTTTTATATAGTTTTATATAGTTTCACATAGTTTTATATAGTTCTGTTAGTTTTATATAGTTTAATATAGTTTTATGTACTTTTAAATAGTTTTATATAGTGTTATATAGTTTTATAGAGTTTTATATAGTTTTATATAGTTTTATATAATTTTAATAGCGTTTTATAGTTTTATATAGTCTTGTATAGTTTCATATAGTTTTGTATAGTTTTATATAGTTTTATATAGTTTTATATAGTTTTATATAGTTTTATATAGTTTTATATAGTTTTATATATGTTTGTACAGTTTTATATTGTTTTATATAGTTTTATAGAGTTTTATATAGTTTTATATACTTTTATTTGTTTTATAAAGTATTACATAGTTTTATACAGTTTTATGTAGTTTTGTATAGTATTATATAGTCTTGTATAGTTTTATATAGTTTTGTATAGTTTTATACAGTTTTATATGGTTTTACGTAGATTTATATAGTTCTATAGAGTTTTATATAGTTTTATATAGTTTTATATAGTTGTTAGTTTTATATAGTTTTATATAGTTGTTAGTTTTATATAGTTTTATATAGTTTTATATAGTTTTATATAGTTTTATATATTTTTATATAGTTTTATATAGTTTTATATAGTTTTATATAGTTTCACTTACTTTTATATATTTTTATTAGTTTTGTATAGTTCTATATAGTTTTATATAGTTTTATATAGTTTGTATATAGGGTTATATAGTTTTATATAATACCATATAGTTTTATATAGTTTTATATAGTGTTATATAGTTTCATATAGTTTTATTAGTTTTATATCGTTTTATATAATTTTATATAGTTTTATATAGTTTTATATAGTTTTACATAGTTTTCTATAGATTTATTAGTTTTATTAGTTTTATTATAGCTTTATACAGTTTTATATAGTTTTATATAGTTTTGGATAGTTTTATATAGTTTTATATAGTGTTATATAGTTTCACATAGTTTTATATAGATTTATTAGTTTTATTAGTTTTATTATAGCTTTATACACTTTTATATAGTTTTATATAGTTTTACATAGTTTATTATAGTTTTATAAAGTTTTATATAGGTTTATATAGTTTTATATAGTTTTATATGGTTTTATATAGTTTTACACAGTTTTATACAGTTTTGTATAGTTTTATATAGTTTTGTCAGTTTTATATAGTTTTATTTAGTTCTATATAGTTTTGTTAGTTTTGTATAGTTTTATATAGTTTTATATAGTTGTATGTAGTTTTACATAGTTTTATTAGCTTTATATAGTTTTATATAGTTTTATATAGTTTTATATAGTTTTATATAGTTTTATACAGTTTTATATAGTTTTATATAGTTTTATAGAGTTTTATATAGTTCTATATAGTTTTGTCAGTTTTATATAGTTTTATATAGTTTTATATAGTTTTGTTAGTTTTGTATAGTTTTATATAGTTTTATATAGTTTTATGTAGTTTTACATAGTTTTATTAGCTTTATATAGTTTTATATAGTTCTATATAGTTTTATATATTTTTATATAGTTTTGTATAGTTTTATATAGTTTTACACAGTTTTATATAGTTTTATATAGTTTTACATAGTTTTATATAGATTTATTAGTTTTATTAGTTTTATTATAGCTTTATACAGTTTTATATAGTTTTATATAGTTTTGGATAGTTTTATATAGTTTTATATAGTGTTATATAGTTTCACATAGTTTTATACAGATTTATTAGTTTTATTAGTTTTATTATAGCTTTATACACTTTTATATAGTTTTATATAGTTTTACATAGTTTATTATAGTTTTATAAAGTTTTATATAGGTTTATATAGTTTTATATAGTTTTATATGGTTTTATATAGTTTTATACAGTTTTATACAGTTTTGTATAGTTTTATATAGTTTTGTCAGTTTTATATAGTTTTATATAGTTCTATATAGTTTTGTTAGTTTTGTATAGTTTTATATAGTTTTATATAGTTGTATGTAGTTTTACATAGTTTTATTAGCTTTATATAGTTTTATATAGTTTTATATAGTTTTATGTAGTTTTATATAGTTTTATATAGTTTCATATAGTATTATATATTTTTATATAGTTTTATTAGTTTTATATAGTTTTATATAGTTTTATATAGTTTTAAATAGTACTATATAGTTTTATATAGTTTTATTAGTTTTATTAGTTTCATATATTTTTAAATGGTTTTACATAGTTTTATATAGTTCTGTAGAGTTTTATATAGGTTTATATAGTTTTGTTAGTTTTATATATTTTATATAGTTTTATATAGTTCTATAGAGTTTATATAGTTTTGTATAGTTTAATATAGTTTCATATAGTTTTAAATAGTTTTGTATAGTGTTATAGAGCTTTATAGATTTTTATATAGTTTTATATAGTTTTGTCAGTTTTATATAGTTTTACATAGTTTTATTTAGTTTTGTTAGTTTTGTATAGTTTTATATAGTTTTATATAGTTTTATACAGTTTCAGACAGTTTTATATAGTTCTATATAGTTTTGTATAGTATTATATAGTCTTGTATAGTTTTATATACTTTTATATAGTTTTATATAGTTTTACATAGTTTTATTTAGCCCTATGTAGTTTGACATAGTTTTATTTGTTATATACACTTTGACATACTTTTATATGGTTCTACATAGTTTTATATAGCTTTATATAGTATTATATTGTTTTACATAGTTTTATTAGCTTTATATAGTTTTATATAGTTTTGGTATAGTTTTATATAGTTTTATACAGTTTTATACAGTTTTATATAGTTTTATATAGTTTTGTAGAGTTTATATAGTTTTATATAGCGTTATATAGTTTTATATAGTTTTATTAGTTTTATATAGTTTTATATAGTTTTATATAGTTTTAAATAGTTTTATATAGTTTTATATAGTTTTATAGAGTTTTATACAGTTTTATATGGTTTTATGTAGATTTATTAATTTTATTAGTTTTATTATAGCTATATACAGTTTTATATAGTTTTATATAGTTTTATATAGTGTTATATAGTTTTATAGAGTTTTATACAGTTTTATACAGTTTTATATAGTTTTATATAGTATTGTAGAGTTTTATATAGTTTTATATACTGTTATATAGTTTTATATGGTTTCATTAGTTTTATAGAGTTTTATACAGTTTCAGACAGTTTTATATAGTCTTATATAGTTTTATATAGCTTTATTTTCGATTTATAGTTTTATATAGTTTTGTCAGTTTTGTATAGTTTTATATAGTTTTATGTAGTTTTATAGTGTTTTATATAGTTTTTTATAGTTTTATATAGTGTTATATAGTTTTATATAGTTTTATTAGTGTTATATCGTTTTATATAGTTTCACTTACTTTTATATATTTTTATTAGTTTTGTATAGTTCTATATAGTTTTATATAGTTTTATATAGTTTGTATATAGGGTTATATAGTTTTATATAATACCATATAGTTTTATATAGTTTTATATAGTGTTATATAGTTTCATATAGTTTTATTAGTTTTATATCGTTTTATATAATTTTATATAGTTTTATATAGTTTTATATAGTTTTACATAGTTTTCTATAGATTTATTAGTTTTATTAGTTTTATTATAGCTTTATACAGTTTTATATAGTTTTATATAGTTTTGGATAGTTTTATATAGTTTTATATAGTGTTATATAGTTTCACATAGTTTTATATAGATTTATTAGTTTTATTAGTTTTATTATAGCTTTATACACTTTTATATAGTTTTATATAGTTTTACATAGTTTATTATAGTTTTATAAAGTTTTATATAGGTTTATATAGTTTTATATAGTTTTATATGGTTTTATATAGTTTTACACAGTTTTATACAGTTTTGTATAGTTTTATATAGTTTTGTCAGTTTTATATAGTTTTATTTAGTTCTATATAGTTTTGTTAGTTTTGTATAGTTTTATATAGTTTTATATAGTTGTATGTAGTTTTACATAGTTTTATTAGCTTTATATAGTTTTATATAGTTTTATATAGTTTTATATAGTTTTATATAGTTTTATACAGTTTTATATAGTTTTATATAGTTTTATAGAGTTTTATATAGTTCTATATAGTTTTGTCAGTTTTATATAGTTTTATATAGTTTTATATAGTTTTGTTAGTTTTGTATAGTTTTATATAGTTTTATATAGTTTTATGTAGTTTTACATAGTTTTATTAGCTTTATATAGTTTTATATAGTTCTATATAGTTTTATATATTTTTATATAGTTTTGTATAGTTTTATATAGTTTTACACAGTTTTATATAGTTTTATATAGTTTTACATAGTTTTATATAGATTTATTAGTTTTATTAGTTTTATTATAGCTTTATACAGTTTTATATAGTTTTATATAGTTTTGGATAGTTTTATATAGTTTTATATAGTGTTATATAGTTTCACATAGTTTTATACAGATTTATTAGTTTTATTAGTTTTATTATAGCTTTATACACTTTTATATAGTTTTATATAGTTTTACATAGTTTATTATAGTTTTATAAAGTTTTATATAGGTTTATATAGTTTTATATAGTTTTATATGGTTTTATATAGTTTTATACAGTTTTATACAGTTTTGTATAGTTTTATATAGTTTTGTCAGTTTTATATAGTTTTATATAGTTCTATATAGTTTTGTTAGTTTTGTATAGTTTTATATAGTTTTATATAGTTGTATGTAGTTTTACATAGTTTTATTAGCTTTATATAGTTTTATATAGTTTTATATAGTTTTATGTAGTTTTATATAGTTTTATATAGTTTCATATAGTATTATATATTTTTATATAGTTTTATTAGTTTTATATAGTTTTATATAGTTTTATATAGTTTTAAATAGTACTATATAGTTTTATATAGTTTTATTAGTTTTATTAGTTTCATATATTTTTAAATGGTTTTACATAGTTTTATATAGTTCTGTAGAGTTTTATATAGGTTTATATAGTTTTGTTAGTTTTATATATTTTTATATAGTTTTATATAGTTCTATAGAGTTTTATATAGTTTTGTATAGTTTAATATAGTTTCATATAGTTTTAAATAGTTTTGTATAGTGTTATAGAGCTTTATAGATTTTTATATAGTTTTATATAGTTTTGTCAGTTTTATATAGTTTTACATAGTTTTATTTAGTTTTGTTAGTTTTGTATAGTTTTATATAGTTTTATATAGTTTTATACAGTTTCAGACAGTTTTATATAGTTCTATATAGTTTTGTATAGTATTATATAGTCTTGTATAGTTTTATATACTTTTATATAGTTTTATATAGTTTTACATAGTTTTATTTAGCCCTATGTAGTTTGACATAGTTTTATTTGTTATATACACTTTGACATACTTTTATATGGTTCTACATAGTTTTATATAGCTTTATATAGTATTATATTGTTTTACATAGTTTTATTAGCTTTATATAGTTTTATATAGTTTTGGTATAGTTTTATATAGTTTTATACAGTTTTATACAGTTTTATATAGTTTTATATAGTTTTGTAGAGTTTTATATAGTTTTATATAGCGTTATATAGTTTTATATAGTTTTATTAGTTTTATATAGTTTTATATAGTTTTATATAGTTTTAAATAGTTTTATATAGTTTTATATAGTTTTATAGAGTTTTATACAGTTTTATATGGTTTTATGTAGATTTATTAATTTTATTAGTTTTATTATAGCTATATACAGTTTTATATAGTTTTATATAGTTTTATATAGTGTTATATAGTTTTATAGAGTTTTATACAGTTTTATACAGTTTTATATAGTTTTATATAGTATTGTAGAGTTTTATATAGTTTTATATACTGTTATATAGTTTTATATGGTTTCATTAGTTTTATAGAGTTTTATACAGTTTCAGACAGTTTTATATAGTCTTATATAGTTTTATATAGCTTTATTTTCGATTTATAGTTTTATATAGTTTTGTCAGTTTTGTATAGTTTTATATAGTTTTATGTAGTTTTATAGTGTTTTATATAGTTTTTTATAGTTTTATATAGTGTTATATAGTTTTATATAGTTTTATTAGTGTTATATCGTTTTATATAGTTTTATATAGTTTTATATAGTGTTATATAGTTTTATATAGTTTTATATCGTTTTATATAGTTTTGTTAGTTTTGTATAGTTTTATATAGTTTTATATAGTTCTACATAGTTTTATTAGCTTTATATGGTTTTATATAGTTTTATATAGTTTTGTATAGTTTTATATAGTTTTATACAGTTTTATATAGTTTTATACAGTTTTAATAGTTTTATATAGATGTAATAGTTTTATTAGGTTTATTATAGCTTTTGGCAGTTTTATATAGTTTGATATAGTTTTGTATAGTTTTATATAGTTTTATATAGTTTTGTATAGTTTTATAGAGTTTTATATAGTTTAATATAGTTTTATATAGTTTTATATAGTTTTGTATAGTACCATATAGTTTTATATAGTTTTATATAGTGTTATATAGTTTCACATAGTTTTATACAGATTTATTAGTTTTATTAGTTTTATTATAGCTTTATACACTTTTATATAGTTTTATATAGTTTTACATAGTTTATTATAGTTTTATAAAGTTTTATATAGGTTTATATAGTTTTATATAGTTTTATATGGTTTTATATAGTTTTATACAGTTTTATACAGTTTTGTATAGTTTTATATAGTTTTGTCAGTTTTATATAGTTTTATATAGTTCTATATAGTTTTGTTAGTTTTGTATAGTTTTATATAGTTTTATATAGTTGTATGTAGTTTTACATAGTTTTATTAGCTTTATATAGTTTTATATAGTTTTATATAGTTTTATGTAGTTTTATATAGTTTTATATAGTTTCATATAGTATTATATATTTTTATATAGTTTTATTAGTTTTATATAGTTTTATATAGTTTTATATAGTTTTAAATAGTACTATATAGTTTTATATAGTTTTATTAGTTTTATTAGTTTCATATATTTTTAAATGGTTTTACATAGTTTTATATAGTTCTGTAGAGTTTTATATAGGTTTATATAGTTTTGTTAGTTTTATATATTTTTATATAGTTTTATATAGTTCTATAGAGTTTTATATAGTTTTGTATAGTTTAATATAGTTTCATATAGTTTTAAATAGTTTTGTATAGTGTTATAGAGCTTTATAGATTTTTATATAGTTTTATATAGTTTTGTCAGTTTTATATAGTTTTACATAGTTTTATTTAGTTTTGTTAGTTTTGTATAGTTTTATATAGTTTTATATAGTTTTATACAGTTTCAGACAGTTTTATATAGTTCTATATAGTTTTGTATAGTATTATATAGTCTTGTATAGTTTTATATACTTTTATATAGTTTTATATAGTTTTACATAGTTTTATTTAGCCCTATGTAGTTTGACATAGTTTTATTTGTTATATACACTTTGACATACTTTTATATGGTTCTACATAGTTTTATATAGCTTTATATAGTATTATATTGTTTTACATAGTTTTATTAGCTTTATATAGTTTTATATAGTTTTGGTATAGTTTTATATAGTTTTATACAGTTTTATACAGTTTTATATAGTTTTATATAGTTTTGTAGAGTTTTATATAGTTTTATATAGCGTTATATAGTTTTATATAGTTTTATTAGTTTTATATAGTTTTATATAGTTTTATATAGTTTTAAATAGTTTTATATAGTTTTATATAGTTTTATAGAGTTTTATACAGTTTTATATGGTTTTATGTAGATTTATTAATTTTATTAGTTTTATTATAGCTATATACAGTTTTATATAGTTTTATATAGTTTTATATAGTGTTATATAGTTTTATAGAGTTTTATACAGTTTTATACAGTTTTATATAGTTTTATATAGTATTGTAGAGTTTTATATAGTTTTATATACTGTTATATAGTTTTATATGGTTTCATTAGTTTTATAGAGTTTTATACAGTTTCAGACAGTTTTATATAGTCTTATATAGTTTTATATAGCTTTATTTTCGATTTATAGTTTTATATAGTTTTGTCAGTTTTTGTATAGTTTTATATAGTTTTATGTAGTTTTATAGTGTTTTATATAGTTTTTTATAGTTTTATATAGTGTTATATAGTTTTATATAGTTTTATTAGTGTTATATCGTTTTATATAGTTTTATATAGTTTTATATAGTGTTATATAGTTTTATATAGTTTTATATCGTTTTATATAGTTTTGTTAGTTTTGTATAGTTTTATATAGTTTTATATAGTTCTACATAGTTTTATTAGCTTTATATGGTTTTATATAGTTTTATATAGTTTTGTATAGTTTTATATAGTTTTATACAGTTTTATATAGTTTTATACAGTTTTAAATAGTTTTATATAGATGTAATAGTTTTATTAGGTTTATTATAGCTTTTGGCAGTTTTATATAGTTTGATATAGTTTTGTATAGTTTTATATAGTTTTATATAGTTTTGTATAGTTTTATATAGTTTTATATAGTTTAATATAGTTTTATATAGTTTTATATAGTTTTGTATAGTACCATATAGTTTTATATAGTTTTATATAGTGTTATATAGTTTTATATAGTTTTATTAGTTTTATATCGTTTTATATAGTTTTATATAGTGTTGTCAGTTTTATATAGTTTTATATAGTTTTGTAGAGTTTTATATAGTTTTATATAGTTTTATAGAGTTTTATATAGTTTTATATAGTTTTATATAGTGTTCTTAGTTTTATATAGGATTATATAGTTTTGTTAGTTTTATATAGTTTAATATAGTTTTATATAATTTTATATAGTTTTATATAGTTTTATATAGTTCCATAGAGTTTTATATAGGTTTATATAGTTTTGTTAGTTTTATATAGTTTTATATAGTTTTAAATAGTTTTACATTGTTTTATATAGTTTTATAGAGTTTTATACAGTTTCAGACAGTTTTATTTAGTCTTATATAGTTTTATATAGTTTTATTTTCGTTTTATAGTTTTATATAGTTTAGTATAGTATTATATAGTCTTCTATAGTTTTATATAGTTTTGTATAGTTTTATATAGATTTATATGGTTTTATATAGTTTTATATAGTTTTATATAGTTTTATATAGTTTTATATAGTTTTATATGCTTTGACATAGTTTTATATAGTTCTATAGAGTTTTATACAGGTTTATATAGTTTTGTTAGTTTTATGTAGTTTTGTATAGTTTTAAATAGTTTTATATAGTTTTATATAATTTTATTAGAGTTTTATAGTTTTATATAGTTTTGTATAGTATTATATAGTCTTGTATAGTTTTATATAGTTTTGTATAGTTTTATATAGTTTTATACGGTTTTACATAGTTTTATATAGTCCTATAGAGTTTTATACAGGTTTATATAGTTTTGTTAGTTTTATATAGTTTTAAATAGTTTTATATAGTTTTATATAGTTTTATATAGTTTTATATAGTTTTATATAGTTTCACATAGTTTTATATAGTTCTGTTAGTTTTATATAGTTTAATATAGTTTTATGTTCTTTTAAATAGTTTTATATAGTGTTATATAGTTTTATAGAGTTTTATATAGTTTTATATAGTTTTATATAATTTTAATAGCGTTTTATAGTTTTATATAGTCTTGTATAGTTTCATATAGTTTTGTATAGTTTTATATAGTTTTATATAGTTTTATATAGTTTTATATAGTTTTATATATGTTTGTACAGTTTTATATTGTTTTATATAGTTTTATAGAGTTTTATATAGTTTTATATACTTTTATTTGTTTTATAAAGTTTTACATAGTTTTATACAGTTTTATGTAGTTTTGTATAGTATTATATAGTCTTGTATAGTTTTATATAGTTTTGTATAGTTTTATACAGTTTTATATGGTTTTACGTAGATTTATATAGTTCTATAGAGTTTTATATAGTTTTATATAGTTGTTAGTTTTATATAGTTTTATATAGTTGTTAGTTTTATATAGTTTTATATAGTTGTTAGTTTTATATAGTTTTATATAGTTGTTAGTTTTATATAGTTTTATATAGTTTTATATAGTTTTATATAGTTTTATATATTTTTATATAGTTTTATATAGTTTTATATAGTTTTATATAGTTTCACTTACTTTTATATATTTTTATTAGTTTTGTATAGTTCTATATAGTTTTATATAGTTTTATATAGTTTGTATATAGGGTTATATAGTTTTATATAATACCATATAGTTTTATATAGTTTTATATAGTGTTATATAGTTTCATATAGTTTTATTAGTTTTATATCGTTTTATATAATTTTATATAGTTTTATATAGTTTTATATAGTTTTACATAGTTTTCTATAGATTTATTAGTTTTATTAGTTTTATTATAGCTTTATACAGTTTTATATAGTTTTATATAGTTTTGGATAGTTTTATATAGTTTTATATAGTGTTATATAGTTTCACATAGTTTTATATAGATTTATTAGTTTTATTAGTTTTATTATAGCTTTATACACTTTTATATAGTTTTATATAGTTTTACATAGTTTATTATAGTTTTATAAAGTTTTATATAGAGGTTTATATAGTTTTATATAGTTTTATATGGTTTTATATAGTTTTACACAGTTTTATACAGTTTTGTATAGTTTTATATAGTTTTGTCAGTTTTATATAGTTTTATATAGTTCTATATAGTTTTGTTAGTTTTGTATAGTTTTATATAGTTTTATATAGTTGTATGTAGT
>NW_027476042.1:10000-17500 GCF_051020985.1 Nomia melanderi | reverse complement strand
GCGTCTTATGCGCCTCACCAGTGGTCTCTGCTGCGTCGCGTGTCTATATTCTCTTTTTACACTCTTCTCCTTCTTCTATCACATTTTACTCGATCGCGAAAAAGACTCTCGCTAGACGATCTCGCGCTCCGGTTAACTTTAACGCCCGTCCGAGAAGAATTTTCGGGGACTGGACGACCGAAGCGGATCTCGCGCGGTCTCGCGATCGACAGTGAAGAGAAGTGCAGAAGAGGAAAAGAAGACACGACAAACACACACCATGGGGCGACCGACGCGTTCGTTTCAACGCTTTCGCACAAAGTCGGCGGCGGTTATATATTTATATCATTATATTCCGGCGGACGGGACGCGACGTTCGAAAGCCTCGCCAAAGAGGAGCTCCTGCCTCTTCCTCTCTCTTTTCTACGAGAAAAGATAAACGTATTTTACGGGGATACGGAAACGTTACCACGTGGTGTCACACACGATCGTCCGTCTCTTCTCTATAGCAGAAACCGATAAAAATACACCTCCCGAAAGAGAGTATATGGTGATTCTTTTTATATATATATATATTTCGAAATACAACTGAACGTGGCGGAAGCGCACGGTGGTGGTCCAGCGAGGACACGCGACGACGGGGAATAAGAACTATTCGACCCGTTACGAATACGCATGCTCGTCCCGCACGATTTTAACACACACCGTGTTTTTCTCCAGTCGTCAAAGCGTTCGTGCGTCGAATTCGAAAAATAAAAAAAAAAGAAAAACACCTTTTCTCTCTCTCGGGGTAAAAGAGTCGATGTGTATTGTGTATAAAGGTTCTGCGAGAAGTCTCGTTTTGACGTGTGTTCCGCCGATAACGACGATCCTCCGAAACGGGGATACAGAAACGTTACACCTCACAACACGATCTCCGTCTCTTCTCTATAGCAGAAACCGATAAAAATACACCTCCCGAAAGAGAGTATATGGTGATTCTTTTTATATATATATATTTCGAAATTCAACTGAACGTGGCGGAAGCGCACGGTGGTGGTCCAGCGAGGACACGCGACGACGGGGAATAAGAACTATTCGACCCGTTACGAATACGCATGCTCGTCCCGCACGATTTTAACACACACCGTGTTTTTCTCCAGTCGTCAAAGCGTTCGTGCGTCGAATTCGAAAAATAAAAAAAAGAAATACACCTTTTCTCTCTCTCTCGGGGTAAAAAGAGTCGATGTGTATTGTGTATAAAGGTTCTGCTGCGAGAAGTCTCGTTTTGCCGTGTGTTTCGGTAACGACGATCCTCCGAAACGTACATCTCATTCGTAAGAGAGGAAGAAAACAATCTCCCTGGGGCCAGTCGGTAATATACCGACATACGACGTGTCGTGCACATCCGTCTCACGCACGGTATACAAAATATGAATAAAACGTGTGTAGTCTCTCTCTCTCTCGACTTCTTAATATTTTCTTTCACCTCTGACGCATCATTTCAGGTGACGTCGGGAGCGCGGGAAAAAAAATTTTTCTAAACACACGAAACCGTTCATCTCACGAACAGCCGAAAAAGTTGTCGCTCAGATCCATATCGCAGTGGAGCGGTATCCGCGGGCGGTCGTAATTGAACGACGCACGACGCCGCGAACACTCACGCGAGTCCATACAAACGATTCCGATCGTTTTGCAACAACTAGAACGTACACTGTCCGTGAAATTCACAGAATTTTCGCGTGTCCGCGACAAACGCCGACGAGACACCCATCGTTCGCTCGTACGTAGCATCCTTCTCTTAACCCGACTCAGAAACGTTCTTTGCGCCCTTCGGTAAAAAAACGTTCGATCCGAAGAGGTGAACGACGGCGGGGATTTGACAGAGCTACGCAAGCAGTGTATGGTACGTAAACGACCCTCAGCCAGGCGTGGTCCAGGAATTGTATCCGTGGACCGCAATGTGCGTTCGAAATGTCGATGTTCATGTGTCCTGCAGTTCACACGTTGACGCGCAATTAGCTGCGTTCTTCATCGACCCACGAGCCAAGTGATCCACCGTTCAGGGTAATCGTATAAATTTTATATTTCACATATATAATTTTATTCTCATTTGTTCGACCTAATATCTCTCTTCTTTCAAAGAGAAGATAAAAGTTGATACCTGAATCTCCGACCAGCGCGCGAAGGAGATTCAGGCGTCGCCTTGGAGACGACACCGAAGCCTTTCGAGACGAAAAACGTTCAAGTAATATGTATATTTCTCGACGTTCCGGGCGTATAGTGCATTCAAAAACCCGCGAAAGACGCAGAAGACTCGCACGCGTGGAAACGACGGGGATATATTTTGTATCCTACCCGATACTGAATCCATCGCGTGCAGTCGACCCTCGCGTTCTTCCGATCAGACGCATCTATTGTTGCGCGCATGTTTTCGCGTCGCATCGCGCGAAACGTTGCACGAATCGTACCGATCGATCGATTGAAAGCAAATAATGAAAAAAGACTTCACAGCTGGCTCTTTGCCGGTCATTCGTCCCATGTTATCTCTTGCCGCGAAATTGGCGCGCAAGAGTTGGGTGTCAGACGCGCGGCTTTAAAACGAGCTTCACGGCCGGTCCCTTCGTTACCGCTTTCGTTCTTTCTCTCGGAACGACCATGAACGAACACGACGAGCGACGCTACGGCATACACACGTCCACGGATTCGATTAAAAAAACAGACTTCACAGCTGGCTCTTTGCCGGTCATTCGTCCCATATTATCTCTTGCCGCGAAATTGGCGCGCAAGAGTTGGGTGTCAGACGCACGGCTTTAAAACGAGCTTCACGGCCGGTCCTCTCAATTCCGTGTACGGTACACGCAAGATGCGGGTTCCACTTCCAGACTACCCGGTCCCTTCTCTCTACGAGAATCGATAGTAGAAGAACGGCTCGAAAACGCGTCTCAGAGACTAGGGGAAAAGAAGCGGTATGCGAGCGAAACGAAAACGCATTATGGAAACGTCGCGAAACAATGTTCGACGGTTGCTCGGTTCCAATCGTGCGGCCGTTTCAATTTCTCGTGCGCTTCACCGTCCCTCCGTAACTCTGGCCGATCGCGTATACCGAAGAGCCGACACGCGCAAAAACCACAGGCATTGTATACTGTATATATATATGTTACAGTCACAGCCTTCGCGCGTTTTACTCTCCGACGCGGGGTTTCCACGACGAAAGAGAGACAGTTTCGTGGCGGGTGACTCGGCCGAATCGCTACGACGGGTATTTCTATTATAGAACGAATCATCGCCACCCTTTACCAGTGCCCGACGAAGGAATCACAAGGTCATCTGGAGTTTACAATGCCAGCGACGGTAATTCCAACGAAGACCCGATAAGTCAACTCATCGTTCTATTTCTCCCCGTACAGAAAAGCGAATCGACGCTAACGCACCTCGCGCAAGCACGAACGTTCTCTTCGCGTGGATCATCCCATCGTCGAAAGATGTAAAGACGCATTGGAGATCGTGGTCTCTGGCGGGCTCATTGCACGCCCCACTGCATATCTTTCCTCGAATCGAGAATGATTCGTCCACTAAGGCTGCGAAACTACGCGTCGAGGAAACTAGGGGAAAGAAGCGGGATGCGAGCGAAACGACAATACATTATGGAAACGTCGCGAAACAATGTTCGGCGGTTGCTCGTTTCCTCCTGCGGACGTTTCATTGCTCGGGCGCTTCACGTCCCTCCGTAACCTTCGCGCGATCGCGTGCCCCGGAGAGCCGGCAACCGGTGAACCACAGGCGTATAAACTATAGTCTTCTATAGCAAGCCTTCGGCGGTTACTCTCCGACGCGGGGATTCCACGACGAGAGAGAATTTCGTGGCGGGTGACATCGGTCGAAACGCTACGACGGGTATTTCTATTATAGAACGAATCATCGCCACCCTTTACCAGTGCCCGACGAAGGAATCACAAGGTCATCTGGAGTTTACAATGCCAGCGACGGTAATTCCAACGAAGACCCGATAAGTCAACTCATCGTTCTATTTCTCCCCGTACAGACAAGCGAATCAACGCTATCGCACCTCACGCATGCACGAACGTTCTCTTCGCGTGAATCGTCCCATCGTCGAAAGATATAGCCGCTTGGAGATCGTGGCCCATCAAGTTCTTCCGTAACTCCTGCGCGATCGCGTACCCCGGAGAGCAGGCAACCGGTGAACCACAGGCGTATAAACTATAGTCTTCTATAGCAAGCCTTCGCGTTTACTCTACGACGCGGGGATTCCACGACGAGAGAGATTTTCGTGGCGGGTGACACGGCCGAATCGCTACGACGGGTATTTCTATTATAGAACGAATCATCGCCACCCTTTACCAGTGCCCGACGAAGGAATCACAAGGTCATCTGGAGTTTACAATGCCAGCGACGGTAATTCCAACGAAGACCCGATAAGTCAACTCATCGTTCTATTTCTCCCCGTACAGAAAAGCGAATCGGCGCTATCGCACCTCACGCAAGCAGGAATGATCTCTTCGCGTGGATCGTCCCATCGTCGAAAGATGTAAGACGTACAGAAATCGTGGTCCATCACGATTATTCGTAACTCTCCGAGTCGCGTATCTGAGAGTAGGACAAACGGAGAACCACAGGCATAAATAATACTATATGTTTCTTATATAGTTAGCCTTCGCGTTTTACTCTCCGACATGGGGATTCCACGACGAGAGAGAGTTTCGTGGCGGGTGTCTCGGCCGAATCGCTACGACGGGTATTTCTATTATAGAACGAATCATCGCCACCCTTTACCAGTGCCCGACGAAGGAATCACAAGGTCATCTGGAGTTTACAATGCCAGCGACGGTAATTCCAACGAAGACCCGATAAGTCAACTCATCGTTCTATTTCTCCCCGTACAGAAAAGCGAATCGACGCTATCGCACCTCGCGCGAGCACGTAACTACTCTTCGCGTGGATCGTCCCATCGTCGAAAGATGTAAGACGCACGGAAATCGTGGCCCATCAACGTTTTTTTGTAACTCTGCCGATCGCGTATCACAGAGCCGAGACGCACATACCACAGGCGTATAATACCGTTTTCTTTCGTATGGTAAGCCTTCGCGTTTACTCTTCGGCGCGGGGTTTCCACGTCGAGAGAGACATTCGTGGCGGGTGACATCGGTCGAAACGCTACGACGGGTATTACTATTATAGAACGAATCATCGCCACCCTTTACCAGTGCCCGACGAAGGAATCACAAGGTCATCTGGAGTTTACAATGCCAGCGACGGTAATTCCAACGAAGACCCGATAAGTCAACTCAACGTTCTATTTCTCCCCGTACAGAAAAGCGAATCGACGCTGTTGCACCTCACGCAAGCACGAACGTTCTCTTCGCGTGGATCGTCCCATCGTCGAAAGATGTAAGACGCACGGAAATCGTGGCACATCACGTGTTTTCGGAACTCTGTCGACCGCGTATCTCAGAGACGACGCGCGCGAACCACTGGCATATACTATTATATATCGCGTTTTACCCTCCGACGCGGGGATTCCACGACGAGAGAGAGTTTCGTGAGCGGGTTGACTCGGAAGAAACGCTACGACGGGTATTTCTATTATAGAACGCATCATCGCCACCCTTTACCAGTGCCCGACGAAGGAATCACAAGGTCATCTGGAGTTTACAATGCCAGCGACGGTAATTCCAACGAAGACCCGATAAGTCAACTCAACGTTCTATTTCTCCCCGTACAGAAAAGCGAATCGACGCAATCGCACCATACGCGTGCACGTAAACAACTCTTCGCGTGGATCGTCCCATCGTCGAGAGACGTAAGTTTTCATAGTATGAATTCGCGTTTTACTCTCCGACGCGGGGATTCCACGACGAGAGAGAGTTTCGTGAGCGGGTTGACTCGGAAGAAACGCTACGACGGGTATTTCTATTATAGAACGCATCATCGCCACCCTTTACCAGTGCCCGACGAAGGAATCACAAGGTCATCTGGAGTTTACAATGCCAGCGACGGTAATTCCAACGAAGACCCGATAAGTCAACTCAACGTTCTATTTCTCCCCGTACAGAAAAGCGAATCGACGCAATCGCACCATACGCGTGCACGTAAACAACTCTTCGCGTGGATCGTCCCATCGTCGAGAGACGTAAGTTTTCATAGTATGAATTCGCGTTTTACTCTCCGACGCGGGGATTCCACGACGAGAGAGAGTTTCGTGAGCGGGTTGACTCGGAAGAAACGCTACGACGGGTATTTCTATTATAGAACGCATCATCGCCACCCTTTACCAGTGCCCGACGAAGGAATCACAAGGTCATCTGGAGTTTACAATGCCAGCGACGGTAATTCCAACGAAGACCCGATAAGTCAACTCAACGTTCTATTACTCCCCGTACAGAAAAGCGAATCGACGCAATCGCACCATACGCGTGCACGTAACAACTCTTCGCGTGGATCGTCCCATCGTCGAGAGACGTAA
This sequence comes from Nomia melanderi, assembly GCF_051020985.1. Classification (NCBI taxonomy): domain Eukaryota; kingdom Metazoa; phylum Arthropoda; class Insecta; order Hymenoptera; family Halictidae; genus Nomia; species Nomia melanderi. The sequence goes on along the minus strand of NW_027476042.1, from coordinate 11,058 downwards.
GTTTCATAGTAAGCCTTCGGCGTTTTACTCTCCGACGCGGGGATTCCACGACGAGAGAGAGAGTTTCGTGAGCGGGTTGACTCGGAAGAAACGCTACGACGGGTATTTCTATTATAGAACGCATCATCGCCACCCTTTACCAGTGCCCGACGAAGGAATCACAAGGTCATCTGGAGTTTACAATGCCAGCGACGGTAATTCCAACGAAGACCCGATAAGTCAACTCAACGTTCTATTTCTCCCCGTACAGAAAAGCGAATCGACGCAATCGCACCATACGCGTACACGTAAACAACTCTTCGCGTGGATCGTCCCATCGTCGAGAGACGTAAGTTTTCATAGTATGAATTCGCGTTTTACTCTCCGACGCGGGGATTCCACGACGAGAGAGAGTTTCGTGAGCGGGTTGACTCGGAAGAAACGCTACGACGGGTATTTCTATTATAGAACGCATCATCGCCACCCTTTACCAGTGCCCGACGAAGGAATCACAAGGTCATCTGGAGTTTACAATGCCAGCGACGGTAATTCCAACGAAGACCCGATAAGTCAACTCAACGTTCTATTTCTCCCCGTACAGAAAAGCGAATCGACGCAATCGCACCATACGCGTGCACGTAAACAACTCTTCGCGTGGATCGTCCCATCGTCGAGAGACGTAAGTTTTCATAGTATGAATTCGCGTTTTACTCTCCGACGCGGGGATTCCACGACGAGAGAGAGTTTCGTGAGCGGGTTGACTCGGAAGAAACGCTACGACGGGTATTTCTATTATAGAACGCATCATCGCCACCCTTTACCAGTGCCCGACGAAGGAATCACAAGGTCATCTGGAGTTTACAATGCCAGCGACGGTAATTCCAACGAAGACCCGATAAGTCAACTCAACGTTCTATTACTCCCCGTACAGAAAAGCGAATCGACGCAATCGCACCATACGCGTGCACGTAACAACTCTTCGCGTGGATCGTCCCATCGTCGAGAGACGTAAGTTTCCATACTATGAATTCGCGTTTTACTCTCCGACGCGGGGATTCCACGACGAGAGAGTGTTTCGT
>NW_027476042.1:0-5000 GCF_051020985.1 Nomia melanderi | reverse complement strand
AAATTTTTCTAAGTCCCACGGTCGACACCAACTTTTTTAATAAGCGTTTTAAAATTATTTCAATGTTTAATCCATGCGTAAACATGAAGTTTATTAACGTTTTTAACATTAAAAAAAATTACAAAAATTTATTTTTCGGAAAAAAAGGAAAAAACCGATTCGGCGGAGCGAGGTGTCCAGCCCGTGCGGTAATTCCAGCAGGCGAATCGGACTTCCCGAAATTTTTCTAAGTCCCACGGTCGACACCAACTTTTTTAATAAGCGTTTTAAAATTATTTCAATGTTTAATCCATGCGTAAACATGATGTTTATTAACGTTTTCAACGTTAAAAAAAATTACAAAAATTTATTTTTCAAAAAAAATGGAAAAAACCGATTCGTCGGAGCGAGGTGTCCTGCCCGTGCGGTAATTCCAGCAGGCGAATCGGACTTCCCGAAATTTTTCTAAGTCCCACGGTCGACACCAACTTTTTTAATAAGCGTTTTAAAATTATTTCAATGTTTAATCCATGCGTAAACATGAAGTTTATTAACGTTTTTAACATTAAAAAAAATTACAAAAATTTATTTTTCGGAAAAAATGGAAAAAACCGATTCGTCGGAGCGAGGTGTCCTGCCCGTGCGGTAATTCCAGCAGGCGAATCGGACTTCCCGAAATTTTTCTAAGTCCCACGGTCGACACCAACTTTTTTAATAAGCGTTTTAAAATTATTTCAATGTTTAATCCATGCGTAAACATGAAGTTTATTAACGTTTTTAACATTAAAAAAAATTACAAAAATTTATTTTTCGGAAAAAAAGGAAAAAACCGATTCGGCGGAGCGAGGTGTCCAGCCCGTGCGGTAATTCCAGCAGGCGAATCGGACTTCCCGAAATTTTTCTAAGTCCCACGGTCGACACCAACTTTTTTAATAAGCGTTTTAAAATTATTTCAATGTTTAATCCATGCGTAAACATGAAGTTTATTAACGTTTTTAACATTAAAAAAAATTACAAAAATTTATTTTTCGGAAAAAATGGAAAAAACCGATTCGTCGGAGCGAGGTGTCCTGCCCGTGCGGTAATTCCAGCAGGCGAATCGGACTTCCCGAAATTTTTCTAAGTCCCACGGTCGACACCAACTTTTTTAATAAGCGTTTTAAAATTATTTCAATGTTTAATCCATGCGTAAACATGAAGTTTATTAACGTTTTTAACATTAAAAAAAATTACAAAAATTTATTTTTCGGAAAAAAAGGAAAAAACCGATTCGGCGGAGCGAGGTGTCCAGCCCGTGCGGTAATTCCAGCAGGCGAATCGGACTTCCCGAAATTTTTCTAAGTCCCACGGTCGACACCAACTTTTTTAATAAGCGTTTTAAAATTATTTCAATGTTTAATCCATGCGTAAACATGATGTTTATTAACGTTTTCAACGTTAAAAAAAATTACAAAAATTTATTTTTCAAAAAAAATGGAAAAAACCGATTCGTCGGAGCGAGGTGTCCTGCCCGTGCGGTAATTCCAGCAGGCGAATCGGACTTCCCGAAATTTTTCTAAGTCCCACGGTCGACACCAACTTTTTTAATAAGCGTTTTAAAATTATTTCAATGTTTAATCCATGCGTAAACATGAAGTTTATTAACGTTTTTAACATTAAAAAAAATTACAAAAATTTATTTTTCGGAAAAAATGGAAAAAACCGATTCGTCGGAGCGAGGTGTCCTGCCCGTGCGGTAATTCCAGCAGGCGAATCGGACTTCCCGAAATTTTTCTAAGTCCCACGGTCGACACCAACTTTTTTAATAAGCGTTTTAAAATTATTTCAATGTTTAATCCATGCGTAAACATGAAGTTTATTAACGTTTTTAACATTAAAAAAAATTACAAAAATTTATTTTTCGGAAAAAAAGGAAAAAACCGATTCGGCGGAGCGAGGTGTCCAGCCCGTGCGGTAATTCCAGCAGGCGAATCGGACTTCCCGAAATTTTTCTAAGTCCCACGGTCGACACCAACTTTTTTAATAAGCGTTTTAAAATTATTTCAATGTTTAATCCATGCGTAAACATGATGTTTATTAACGTTTTCAACGTTAAAAAAAATTACAAAAATTTATTTTTCAAAAAAAATGGAAAAAACCGATTCGTCGGAGCGAGGTGTCCTGCCCGTGCGGTAATTCCAGCAGGCGAATCGGACTTCCCGAAATTTTTCTAAGTCCCACGGTCGACACCAACTTTTTTAATAAGCGTTTTAAAATTATTTCAATGTTTAATCCATGCGTAAACATGAAGTTTATTAACGTTTTTAACATTAAAAAAAATTACAAAAATTTATTTTTCGGAAAAAATGGAAAAAACCGATTCGTCGGAGCGAGGTGTCCTGCCCGTGCGGTAATTCCAGCAGGCGAATCGGACTTCCCGAAATTTTTCTAAGTCCCACGGTCGACACCAACTTTTTTAATAAGCGTTTTAAAATTATTTCAATGTTTAATCCATGCGTAAACATGAAGTTTATTAACGTTTTTAACATTAAAAAAATTACAAAAATTTATTTTTCGGAAAAAAAGGAAAAAACCGATTCGGCGGAGCGAGGTGTCCAGCCCGTGCGGTAATTCCAGCAGGCGAATCGGACTTCCCGAAATTTTTCTAAGTCCCACGGTCGACACCAACTTTTTTAATAAGCGTTTTAAAATTATTTCAATGTTTAATCCATGCGTAAACATGATGTTTATTAACGTTTTCAACGTTAAAAAAAATTACAAAAATTTATTTTTCAAAAAAATGGAAAAAACCGATTCGTCGGAGCGAGGTGTCCTGCCGTGCGGTAATTCCAGCAGGCGAATCGGACTTCCCGAAATTTTTCTAGTCCCACGGTCGACACCAACTTTTTTAATAAGTGTTTTAAAATTATTTCAATGTTTAATCCATGCGTAAACATGAAGTTTATTAACGTTTTTAACATTAAAAAAAATTACAAAAATTTATTTTTCGGAAAAAATGGAAAAAAACCGATTCGTCGGAGCGAGGTGTCCTGCCCGTGCGGTAATTCCAGCAGGCGAATCGGACTTCCCGAAATTTTTCTAAGTCCCACGGTCGACACCAACTTTTTTAATAAGCGTTTAAAATTATTTCAATGTTTAATCCATGCGTAAACATGATGTTTATTAACGTTTTCAACGTTAAAAAAAATTACAAAAATTTATTTTTCAAGAAAAATGGAAAATACCGATTCGGCGGAGCGAGGTGTCCAGCCCGTGCGGTAATTCAGCAGGCGAATCGGACTTCCCGAAATTTTTCTAAGTCCCACGGTCGACACCAACCTTTTTTAATAAGCGTTTTAAAATTATTTCAATGTTTAATCCATGCGTAAACATGATGTTTATTAACGTTTTCAACGTTAAAAAAAATTACAAAAATTTATTTTTCAAGAAAAATGGAAAATACCGATTCGGCGGAGCGAGGTGTCCAGCCGTGCGGTAATTCCAGCAGGCGAATCGGACTTCCCGAAATTTTTCTAAGTCCCACGGTCGACACCAACTTTTTTAATAAGTGTTTTAAAATTATTTCAATGTTTAATCCATGCGTAAACATGACGTTTATTAACGTTTTTGACATAAAAAAAATTACAAAAATTTATTTTTCAAAAAAAATGGAAAAAACCGATTCGTCGGAGCGAGGTGTCCAGCCCGTGCGGTAATTCCAGCAGGCGAATCGGACTTCCCGAAATTTTTCTAAGTCCCACGGTCGACACCAACTTTTTTAATAAGCGTTTTAAAATTATTTCAATGTTTAATCCATGCGTAAACATGATGTTTTATTAACGTTTTCAACGTTAAAAAAAATTACAAAAATTTATTTTTCAAAAAAAATGGAAAAAACCGATTCGTCGGAGCGAGGTGTCCTGCCCGTGCGGTAATTCCAGCAGGCGAATCGGACTTCCCGAAATTTTTCTAAGTCCCACGGTCGACACAACTTTTTTAATAAGCGATTTAAAATTATTTCAATGTTTAATCCATGCGTAAACATGAAGTTTATTAACGTTTTTAACATTAAAAAAAATTACAAAAATTTATTTTTCGGAAAAAATGGAAAAAACCGATTCGTCGGAGCGAGGTGTCCTGCCCGTGCGGTAATTCCAGCAGGCGAATCGGACTTCCCGAAATTTTTCTAAGTCCCACGGTCGACACCAACTTTTTTAATAAGCGTTTTAAAATTATTTCAATGTTTAATCCATGCGTAAACATGAAGTTTATTAACGTTTTAACATTAAAAAAAATTACAAAAATTTATTTTTCGGAAAAAAAGGAAAAAACCGATTCGGCGGAGCGAGGTGTCCAGCCCGTGCGGTAATTCCAGCAGGCGAATCGGACTTCCCGAAATTTTTCTAAGTCCCACGGTCGACACCAACTTTTTTAATAAGCGTTTTAAAATTATTTCAATGTTTAATCCATGCGTAAACATGAAGTTTATTAACGTTTTTAACATTAAAAAAAATTACAAAAATTTATTTTTCGGAAAAAATGGAAAAAACCGATTCGTCGGAGCGAGGTGTCCTGCCCGTGCGGTAATTCCAGCAGGCGAATCGGACTTCCCGAAATTTTTCTAAGTCCCACGGTCGACACCAACTTTTTTAATAAGCGTTTTAAAATTATTTCAATGTTTAATCCATGCGTAAACATGATGTTTATTAACGTTTTCAACGTTAAAAAAAAATTACAAAAATTTATTTTTCAAAAAAAATGGAAAAAACCGATTCGTCGGAGCGAGGTGTCCTGCCCGTGCGGTAATTCCAGCAGGCGATCGGAACTTCCCGAAATTTTTCTAAGTCCCACGGTCGACAACCAACTTTTTTAATAAGTGTTTTAAAATTATTTCAATGTTTAATCCATGCGTAAACATGACGTTTATTAACGTTTTTGACATTAAAAAAAATTACAAAAATTTATTTTTCAAAAAAAATGGAAAAAACCGATTCGTCGGAGCGAGGTGTCCAGCCCGTGCGGTAATGCCAGCAGGCGATCCG
>NW_027476041.1:0-20816 GCF_051020985.1 Nomia melanderi | reverse complement strand
ACAATTTTATAGTTTTACATAGTTTTATTTGGCCCTATGTAGTTTGACATAGTTTTATTAGTTTTATATAGTTATAATAGAATTTTATAGTTTTACATAGTTTTATTTGGCCCTATGAAGTTTGACATAGTTTTATTAGTTTTATATAGTTTGACATAGTTTTATATGGTTCTATATAGTTTTATATAGTTTTATATAGTTTTATATAGTTCTATAGAGTTTTATATAGGTTTATATAGTTTTATATAGTTTTATATAGTTTTATATAGTTTTATATAGTTTTATATAGTTTTATATAGTTCTATACAGTTTTATATAGTTTTATATAGTTATATATAGTTTTATATAGTTTTGTTAGTTTTGTTAGTTTTATATAGTTTTATAGTGTTTTATATAGGTTTATATAGTTTTATAAAGTTTTATATAGTTTTATATAGTTTTATATAGTTTTATAGAGTTTTATAGAGTTTTATAGAGTTTTATATAGTTTTATATAGTTTTGTTAGTTTTATATAGTTTTATGTAGTTTTATATGGTTCTATAGAGTTTTGTAAAGGTTTATATAGTTTTGTTAGTTTTATATGGTTTTATATAGTTTTATATAGTTTTATATAGTTTTGTTAGTTTTATATAGTTTCATATAGTTTTATGTAGTTTTATATAGTTTTATATAGGTTTGTTAGTTTTATATAGTTTTACATGGTTTTATATAGTCTTATATAGTTTCATATAGTTTTATATAGGTTTATATAGTTTTATATAGTTTTACATAGTTTTATATAGTTTTATATAGTTTTGTTAGTTTTATATTGTTTTATATAGTTTTATATAGTTTTATATAGTTTTATATAGTTTTATATAGTTTTATATAGTTTTATATAGTTTTATATAGTTTTATATAGTTCTATACAGTTTTATATAGTTTTATATAGTTTTATATAGTTTTATATAGTTTTATATAGTTTTATATATTTTTATATAATTTTATATAGTTTTATATAGTTTTAATAGAATTTTGTAGTTTTACATAATTTTATTAGGCCATATGTAGTTTGACATAGTTTTATTAGTTTTATATAGTTTGACATAGTTTTATATGGGTCTATATAGTTTTATATAGTTTTATATAGTTTTATATAGTTTTATATAGTTTTATATAGTTTTATATAGTTCTGTAGAGTTTTATATAGTTTTATATAGTACTATATTGTTTTATATAGTTTTATTAGTTTTATATAGTTTGATATAGTTTTATATATTTCTATAGAGTTATATATAGGTTTATATAGTTTTGTTAGTTTTATATAGTTTTATATAGTTTTATATAGTTATATATAGTTTTATATAGTTTTGTTAGTTTTATATAGTTTTATATAGTTTTATATAGTTTTTTATAGTTTTATATAGTTCTATAGAGTTTTACATAGGTTTCTATAGTTTTGTTAGTTTTATATAGTTTTATATTTTTATATAGTTTTATATAGTTTTATATTGTTTTATATAGTTCTATAGAGTTTTATACAGGTTTATATAGTTTTATATAGTTTTATATAGTTTTGTTAGTTTTATGTAGTTTTATATAGTTTTATATAGTTTTATATAGTTTTTATAGTTTTATATAGTTTTATATAGTTTTATATAGTTTTATATAGTTTTATATAGTTTTATATAGTTTTATATAGTTTTATATAGTTTTATAGAGTTTTATAGAGTTTTATATAGTTTTATATAGTTTCGTTAGTTTTATATAGTTGTATATAGTTTTATATAGTTTTAGATAAATCTATAGAGTTTTATATAGGTTTATATAGTTTTATATAGTTTTATATAGTTTTATATAGTTTTATATAGTTCTATAGAGTTTTGTATAGGCTTATATAGTTTTATATAGTTTTATATAGTATTATATAGTTTTACATAGTTTTATTAGCTGTATATAGTTTTAAATAGTTTTTTATAGTTTTGTTAGTTTTATATAGTTTTATATAGTTTTATAGAGTTTTATATAGTTTATATAGTTTATATAGTTTTATTAGTTTTATATAGTTTTATATTGTTCTATAGAGTTTTATATAGTTTTATATAGTTTTATGTCGTTTTTACATAGTTTTATATAGTTTTGTTAGTTTTATATAGTTTTATATAGTTTTATATAATTTTGTATAGTTTTATATAGTTTTATATAATTTTATATAGTTTTATATAGTTTTATATAGTTTTATATAGTTTTATATAGTTTCATATAGTTTTATATACTTCTATAGTTTCGTTAGTTTTATATTGTTTTATATAGTTTTATATAGTTTCATATAGTTCTATAGAGTTTTATATAGGTTTATATAGTTTTATATAGTTTTATGTAGTTTTATATAGTTCTATATAGTTTTATATACTTTTATATAGTTTTATATAGTTTTTATATAGTTTTGTTAGTTTTATGTAGTTTTATATAGTTTTATATAGTTTTTATATAGTTTTATATAGTTTTGTTAGTTTTATGTAGTTTTATATAGTTTAATATAGTTTTATATAGTTTTTTATAGTTTTATATAGTTCTATTAGAGTTTTACATAGGTTTATATAGTTTTGTTAGTTTTATATAGTTTTATATAGTTTTATAGAGATTTATATAGGTTTATATAGTTTATATAGTTTTGTTAGTTTAATATAGTTTTATTATAGTTTTATATAGTTTTATATAGTTTTATTACAATTTTATAGTTTTACATAGTTTTATTTGCCCTATGTAGTTGACATAGTTTTATTAGTTTTATATAGTTATAATAGAATTTTATAGTTTTACATAGTTTTATTTGGCCCCTATGAAGTTTGACATAGTTTTATTAGTTTTATATAGTTTGACATAGTTTTATATGGTTCTATATAGTTTTATATAGTTTTATATAGTTTTATATAGTTCTATAGAGTTTTATATAGGTTTATATAGTTTTATATAGTTTTATATAGTTTTATATAGTTTTATATAGTTTTATATAGTTTTATATAGTTCTATACAGTTTTATATAGTTTTATATAGTTATATATAGTTTTATATAGTTTTGTTAGTTTTGTTAGTTTTATATAGTTTTATAGTGTTTTATATAGGTTTATATAGTTTTATAAAGTTTTATATAGTTTTATATAGTTTTATATAGTTTTATAGAGTTTTATAGAGTTTTATAGAGGTTTTATATAGTTTTATATAGTTTTGTTAGTTTTATATAGTTTTATGTAGTTTTATATGGTTCTATAGAGTTTTGTAAAGGTTTATATAGTTTTGTTAGTTTTATATGGTTTTATATAGTTTTATATAGTTTTATATAGTTTTGTTAGTTTTATATAGTTTCATATAGTTTTATGTAGTTTTATATAGTTTTATATAGGTTTGTTAGTTTTATATAGTTTTACATGGTTTTATATAGTCTTATATAGTTTCATATAGTTTTATATAGGTTTATATAGTTTTATATAGTTTTACATAGTTTTATATAGTTTTATATAGTTTTGTTAGTTTTATATTGTTTTATATAGTTTTATATAGTTTTATATAGTTTTATATAGTTTTATATAGTTTTATATAGTTTTATATAGTTTTATATAGTTTTATATAGTTCTATACAGTTTTATATAGTTTTATATAGTTTTATATAGTTTATATAGTTTTATATAGTTTTATATATTTTTATATAATTTTATATAGTTTTATATAGTTTTAATAGAATTTTGTAGTTTTACATAATTTTATTAGGCCATATGTAGTTTGACATAGTTTTATTAGTTTTATATAGTTTGACATAGTTTTATATGGGTCTATATAGTTTTATATAGTTTTATATAGTTTTATATAGTTTTATATAGTTTTATATAGTTTTATATAGTTCTGTAGAGTTTTATATAGTTTTATATAGTACTATATTGTTTTATATAGTTTTATTAGTTTTATATAGTTTGATATAGTTTTATATATTTCTATAGAGTTATATATAGGTTTATATAGTTTTGTTAGTTTTATATAGTTTTATATAGTTTTATATAGTTATATATAGTTTTATATAGTTTTGTTAGTTTTATATAGTTTTATATAGTTTTATATAGTTTTTTATAGTTTTATATAGTTCTATAGAGTTTTACATAGGTTTCTATAGTTTTGTTAGTTTTATATAGTTTTATATATTTTTATATAGTTTTATATAGTTTTATATTGTTTTATATAGTTCTATAGAGTTTTATACAGGTTTATATAGTTTTATATAGTTTTATATAGTTTTGTTAGTTTTATGTAGTTTTATATAGTTTTATATAGTTTTATATAGTTTTTATAGTTTTATATAGTTTTATATAGTTTTATATAGTTTTATATAGTGTTATATAGTTTTATATAGTTTTATATAGTTTTATAGAGTTTTATAGAGTTTTTATAAGTTTTATATAGTTTCGTTAGTTTTATATAGTTGTATATAGTTTTATATAGTTTTAGATAAATCTATAGAGTTTTATATAGGTTTATATAGTTTTATATAGTTTTATATAGTTTTATATAGTTTTATATAGTTCTATAGAGTTTTGTATAGGCTTATATAGTTTTATATAGTTTTATATAGTATTATATAGTTTTACATAGTTTTATTAGCTGTACATAGTTTTAAATAGTTTTTTATAGTTTTGTTAGTTTTATATAGTTTTATATAGTTTTATAGAGTTTTATATAGGTTTATATAGTTTATATAGTTTTATTAGTTTTATATAGTTTTATATAGTTCTATAGAGTTTTATATAGTTTTATATAGTTTTATGTCGTTTTACATAGTTTTATATAGTTTTGTTAGTTTTATATAGTTTTATATAGTTTTATATAATTTTGTATAGTTTTATATAGTTTTATATAATTTTATATAGTTTTATATAGTTTTATATAGTTTTATATAGTTTTATATAGTTTCATATAGTTTTATATAGTTTTACATAGTTTTATATAGTTTTACATAGTTTTATATAGTTTTATATAGTTTTATAGAGTTTTACATAGTTTTATATAGGTTTATATAGTTCTATAGAGTTTTATATAGTTTTATATAGTACTATATTGTTTTATATAGTTTTCTTAGTTTTATATAGTTTTATATAGTTTTACATCGTTTTATATATTTCTATAGAGTTATATATAGGTTTATATAGTTTTGTTAGTTTTATATAGTTTTATATAGTTTTATATAGTATTTTATAGTTTTATATAGTTTTATATAGTTTTATATAGTTTTATATAGTTTTATATAGTTTTATATAGTTTTATATAGTTTTATATCGTTTTGTTAGTTTTATATAGTTTTATATAGTTTTACGTAGTACTATATAGTATTATATTAGTTTTTATTAGTTTTATATAGTTCTATATAGTTTTATATAGTTTTATATAGTTTTATATAGTTTTGTTAGTTTTATGTAGTTTTATATAGTTTTATATAGTTTTATATAGTTTTTTATAGTTTTTTATAGTTTTATATAGTTTTATATAGTTTTGTTAGTTTTATGTAGTTTTATATAGTTTTATATAGTTTTATATAGTTTTATATAGTTTTGTTAGTTTTATGTAGTTTTATATAGTTTAATATAGTTTTATATAGTTTTTTATAGTTTTATATAGTTCTATAGAGTTTTACATAGGTTTATATAGTTTTGTTAGTTTTATATAGTTTTATATAGTTTTATAGAGATTTATATAGGTTTATATAGTTTATATAGTTTTGTTAGTTTAATATAGTTTTATATAGTTTTATATAGTTTTATATAGTTTTATTACAATTTTATAGTTTTACATAGCTTTATTTGGCCCTATGTAGTTTGACATAGTTTTATTAGTTTTATATAGTTATAATAGAATTTTATAGTTTTACATAGTTTTATTTGGCCCTATGAAGTTTGACATAGTTTTATTAGTTTTATATAGTTTTGACATAGTTTTATATGGTTCTATATAGTTTTATATAGTTTTATATAGTTTTATATAGTTCTATAGAGTTTTATATAGGTTTATATAGTTTTATATAGTTTTATATAGTTTTATATAGTTTTATATAGTTTTATATAGTTTTATATAGTTCTATACAGTTTTATATAGTTTTATATAGTTATATATAGTTTTATATAGTTTTGTTAGTTTTGTTAGTTTTATATAGTTTTATAGTGTTTTATATAGGTTTATATAGTTTTATAAAGTTTTATATAGTTTTATATAGTTTTATATAGTTTTATAGAGTTTTATAGAGTTTTATAGAGTTTTATATAGTTTTTATATAGTTTTGTTAGTTTTATATAGTTTTATGTTAGTTTTTATATGGTTCTATAGAGTTTTGTAAAGGTTTATATAGTTTTGTTAGTTTTATATGGTTTTATATAGTTTTATATAGTTTTATATAGTTTTGTTAGTTTTATATAGTTTCATATAGTTTTATGTAGTTTTATATAGTTTTATATAGGTTTGTTAGTTTTATATAGTTTTACATGGTTTTATATAGTCTTATATAGTTTCATATAGTTTTATATAGGTTTATATAGTTTTATATAGTTTTACATAGTTTTATATAGTTTTATATAGTTTTGTTAGTTTTATATTGTTTTATATAGTTTTATATAGTTCTATAGAGTTTTACATAGGTTTATATAGTTTTGTTAGTTTTATATAGTTTTATATAGTTTTATAGAGATTTATATAGGTTTATATAGTTTATATAGTTTTGTTAGTTTAATATAGTTTTATATAGTTTTATATAGTTTTATATAGTTTTATTACAATTTTATAGTTTTACATAGCTTTATTTGGCCCTATGTAGTTTGACATAGTTTTATTAGTTTTATATAGTTATAATAGAATTTTATAGTTTTACATAGTTTTATTTGGCCCTATGAAGTTTGACATAGTTTTATTAGTTTTATATAGTTTGACATAGTTTTATATGGTTCTATATAGTTTTTATATAGTTTTATATAGTTTTATATAGTTTTATATAGTTTTATATAGTTTTATATAGTTTTGTTAGTTTTATATGGTTTTATATCGTTTTATATAGTTTTATATAGTTTTATATAGTATTGTTAGTTTTATATAGTTTTATATAGTTTTTCGTAGTACTATATATTTTTATATAGTTTTATTAGTTTTATATAGTTTTATATAGTTTTATATAGTTTTGTTAGTTTTGTTAGTTTTATATAGTTTTATATAGTTTTATATAGTTTTTTATAGTGTTATATAGTTCTATAGAGTTTTACATAGGTTTATATAGTTTTGTTAGTTTTAAATAGTTTTATATAGTTTTATATAGTTTTATATAGTGTTTATATAGTTTTGTATAGTTTTATAGAGTTTTATATAGTTTAATATAGTTTTGTTAGTTTTATATAGTTTTATGTAGTTTTATATAGTTCTATAGAGTTTTGTATAGGATTATATAGTTTTGTTAGTTTTATATGGTTTTATATAGTTTTATATAGTTTTATATAGTTTTGTTAGTTTTATATATTTTTATATAGTTTTTATATAGTTTTATATAGTTTTATATAGGTTTGTTAGTTTTATATAGTTTTACATAGTTTTGTATAGTCTTATATAGTTTCATATAGTTTTTATTAGTTTAATATAGTTCTATATAGTTTTAAATAGTTTTTTATAGTTTTATATAGTTCTATAGAGTTTTACATAGGTTTATATAGTTTTGTTAGTTTCATATAGTTTTATATAGTTTTATATAGTTTTATATAGTTTTAATACAATTTTATAGTTTTACATAGTTTTATTTGGCCCTATGTAGTTTGAAATAGTTTTATTAGTTTTATATAGTTTTAATAGAATTTTATAGTTTTACATAGTTTTATTTGGCCCTATGAAGTTTGACATAGTTTTATTAGTTTTATATAGTTTGACATAGTTTCATATGGTTCTATATAGTTTTATATAGTTTTATATAGTTTTATATAGATTTATATAGTTTTATATAGTTTTGTTAGTTTTATATAGTTTTATATCGTTTTATATAGTTTTATATAGTTTTATATAGTTTTGTTAGTTTTATATAGTTTTATATAGTTTTTCGTAGTACTATATATTTTTATATAGTTTTATTAGTTTTATATAGTTTTATATAGTTTTATATAGTTTTGTTAGTTTTGTTAGTTTTATATAGTTTTATATAGTTTTTTATAGTTTTATATAGTTCTATAGAGTTTTACATAGGTTTATATAGTATTGTTTGTTTTATATAGTTTTGTATAGTTTTTCGTAGTACTATATATTTTTATATAGTTTTATTAGTTTTATATAGTTTTATATAGTTTTATATAGTTTTGTTAGTTTTGTTAGTTTTATATAGTTTTATATAGTTTTATATAGTTTTTTATAGTTTTATATAGTTCTATAGAGTTTTACATAGGTTTATATAGTTTTGTTAGTTTTAAATAGTTTTATATAGTTTTATATAGTTTTATATAGGTTTATATATTTTTATATAGTTTTAAATAGTTTTATATAGTTCTATAGAGTTTTGAATAGGTTTATATAGTTTTTGTTAGTTTTATATAGTTTTATATAGTTTTGTTAGTTTTATATAGTTTGACATAGTTTTATATGGGTCTATATAGTTTTATATAGTTTTATATAGTTTTATATAGTTTATAGAGTTTTATATAGTTTTATATAGTTTTGTTAGTTTTATATAGTTTTATGTAGTTTTATATAGTTCTATAGAGTTTTGTATAGGATTATATAGTTTTGTTAGTTTTATATGGTTTTATATAGTTTTATATAGTTTTATATAGTTTTGTTAGTTTTATATATTTTTATATAGTTTTATATAGTTTTACATAGTTTTATATAGGTTTGTTAGTTTTATATAGTTTTACATAGTTTTGTATAGTCTTATATAGTTTTATATAGTTTTATTAGTTTAATATAGTTCTATATAGTTTTAAATAGTTTTTTATAGTTTTATATAGTTCTATAGAGTTTTACATAGGTTTATATAGTTTTGTTAGTTTCATATAGTTTTATATAGTTTTATAGAGTTTTATATAGGTTTACATAGTTTATATAGTTTTGTTAGTTTTATATAGTTTTATATAGTTTTATATAGTTTTATATAGTTCTATAGAGTTTTACATAGGTTTATATAGTTTTGTTAGTTTTATATGGTTTTATATAGTTTTATATAGTTTAATATAGTTTTGTTAGTTTCATATAGTTTTATATAGTTTTATATAGTTTCATACAGATTTAATAGAATTTTATAGTTTTACATAATTTTATTAGGCCATATGTAGTTTGACATAGTTTTATTAGTTTTATATAGTTTGACATAGTTTTATATGGGTCTATATAGTTTTGTATAGTTTTATATAGTTTTATATAGTTTTATTCAGTTCTATATAGTTTTATATAGTTTTGTTAGGTTTGTATAGTTTTATATAGTTTTATATAGTTTTAATAGAATTTTATAGTTTTACATAATTTTATTTGGCCATATGTAGCTTGACATAGTTTTATTAGTTTTAAATAGTTTGACATAGTTTTATGTGGGTCTATATAGTTTTATGTAGTTTCATATAGTTTTATATAGTTTTATATAGTTTCATACAGATTTAATAGAATTTTATAGTTTTACATAATTTTATTAGGCCATATGTAGTTTGACATAGTTTTATTAGTTTTATATAGTTTGACATAGTTTTATATGGGTCTATATAGTTTTGTATAGTTTTATATAGTTTTATATAGTTTTATATAGTTTTATATACTTTTATATAGTTTTATAGAGTTTTATATAGTTTTGATAGTTTTATATAGTTTTATATAGTTTTATATAGTTTTATATAGTTCTATAGAGTTTTACATAGGTTTATATAGTTTTGTTAGTTTTATATAGTTTTATATAGTTTAATATAGTTTTGTTAGTTTCATATAGTTTTATATAGTTTTATATAGTTTTATAGAGTTTTATATAGGTTTACATAGTTTATATAGTTTTGTTAGTTTTATATAGCTTTATATAGTTTTATATAGTTTTGTTAGTTTCATATAGTTTTATATAGTTTTATATAGTTTTATAGAGTTTTATATAGGTTTACATAGTTTATATAGTTTTGTTAGTTTTATATAGTTTTATATAGTTTTATATAGTTTTATATAGTTTTATATAGGTTTACATAGTTTATATAGTTTTGTTAGTTTTATATAGTTTTATATAGTTTTATATAGTTTTATATAGTTTTATATAGTTTTATATAGTTTCATATAGTTTTATATAGGTTGATATAGTTTTATATAGTTTTACATAGTTTTATACAGTTTTATATAGGTTTATATAGTTTTATATAGTTTTACATAGTTTTATACAGTTTTATATAGTTTTGTTAGTTTTATATTGTTTTATATAGTTTTATATAGTTTTATATAGTTTTATATAGTTCTGATAGTTTTATATAGTTTTATATAGTTTTAAATAGTTTTATATAGTTTTATATAGTTCTATATAGTTTTATATAGTTTTATATAGTTTTATATAGTTTTATATAGTTTTATATGGTATTATATAGTTTTATATAGTTTTATATAGTTTTATATAGTTTTATATGGTTTCATAGAGTTCTATATAGTTTTATGTAGGTTTATATAGTTTTATATAGTTTTAAATAGTCTTATATAGTTCTATGGAGTATTATATAGTTTTACATAGTAGTGTATAGTTTTATATAGTTTTATATAGTTTTATATAGTTTTATATAGTTTTATATAGTTTTATATAGTTTTACATAGTTTTGTTAGTTTTGTATAGTTTTATATAGTTTTATATAGTTTTATATAGTTGTATATAGTTTTATATAGTTTTGTTAATTTTATATAGTTTTGTTATTTTTATATAGTTTAATATAGTTTTATATAGTTCTATAGAGGTTTATATAGGTTTATACAGTTTTATACAGATTTATATAGTCTTATATAGTACTATATAGATTTATATAGTTTTATTATTTTAATGTAGTGTTATATAGTTTTCTATAGTTTTATTATGTTCTATATAGTTTTATATAGTTTTGTTAGGTTTGTATAGTTTTATATAGTTTTATATAGTTTTAATAGAATTTTATAGTTTTACATAATTTTATTTGGCCATATGTAGCTTGACATAGTTTTATTAGTTTGAAATAGTTTGACATAGTTTTATATGGGTCTATATAGTTTTATGTAGTTTTATATAGTTTTATATAGTTTTATATAGTTTTATATGGTTCTATAGAGTTTTATATAGGTTTATATAGTTTTGTTAGTTTTATATAGTTTTATATAGTTTCATATAGTTTTATATAGGTTTATATAATTTTATATAGTTTTATATAGTTTTATATAGTTTTCTTACTTTTACATAGTTTTATATAGTTTTGTATAGTTTTATATAGTTTTATATGGTTTTATATAGTTTTATATAGTTTTATATAGTTTTATATAGTTTTATATAGTTTTATATAGTTTTATACAGTTTTATATAGTTTTATATAGTTTTATATAGTTCTATAGAGTTTTATATAGGTTTATATAGTTTTGTTAGTTTTATATAGTTTTATATAGTTTCATATAGTTTTATATAGGTTTATATAATTTTATATAGTTTTATATAGTTTTATATAGTTTTGTTACTTTTACATAGTTTTATATAGTTTTGTATAGTTTTATATAGTTTTGTTAGTTATATATAATTTTATATGGTTTTATATAGTTTTATATCGTTTTATATAGTTTTATATAGTTTTATATAGTTTTGTTAGTTTTATATAGTTTTATATAGTTTTACGTAGTACTATATAGTTTTATATAGTTTTCTTAGTTTTATATAGTTCTATATAGTTTTATATAGTTATATATAGTTTTATATAGTTTTGTTAGTTTTGTTAGTTTTATATAGTTTTATAGTGTTTTATATAGGTTTATATAGTTTTATATAGTTTTATATAGTTTTATATAGTTTTATATATTTTTATATAGTTTTATATAGTTTTATATAGTTTTAATAGAATTTTATAGTTTTACATAATTTTATTAGGCCATATGTAGTTAGACATAGTTTTATTAGTTTTATATAGTTTGACATAGTTTTATATGGGTCTATATAGTTTTATATAGTTTTATATAGTTTTATATAGTTTTATATAGTTTTATATAGTTTTATATAGTTTTATATAGTTCTATAGAGTTTTGTATAGGTTTATATTGTTTTGTTAGTTTTATATGGTTTTATATATTTTTATATAGTTTTATATAGTTTTATATAGTTTTATATAGGTTTGTTAGTTTTATATAGTTTTACATAGTTTTGTATAGTCTTATATAGTTTTATATAGTTTTATTAGTTTAATATAGTTCTATATAGTTTTATATAGTTTTTTATAGTTTTATATAGTTCTATAGAGTTTTACATAGGTTTATATAGTTTTGTTAGTTTCATATAGATTTATATAGTTTTATATAGTTTTATAGAGTTTTATATAGGTTTACATAGTTTATATAGTTTTGTTATTTTATATAGTTTTATATACTTTTATATAGTTTTATATAGTTCTATAGAGTTTTACATAGGTTTATATAGTTTTGTTAGTTTTATATGGTTTTATATAGTTTTATATAGTTCTATAGAGTTTTACATAGGTTTATATAGTTTTGTTAGTTTTATATGGTTTTATATAGTTTTATATAGTTTTATATAGTTTTATATAGTTCTATAGAGTTTTACATAGGTTTATATAGTTTTGTTAGTTTTATATGGTTTTATATAGTTTTATATAGTTCTATAGAGTTTTACATAGGTTTATATAGTTTTGTTAGTTTTATATGGTTTTATATAGTTTTATATAGTTTTATATAGTTTTATATAGTTTTATATAGTTTTGTTAGTTTTATATAGTTTTATATAGTCTTATATAGTTTTGCATAGTTTTGTTAGTTTTGTATAGTTTTATATAGTTTTATATAGTTTTACATAGTTTTGTTAGTTTTGTATAGTTTTATATAGTTTTATATAGTTGTATATAGTTTAATATAGTTTAACATGGGTTTAAATAGTTTTGTTAGTTTTATATAGTTTTATATACTTCTATAGAGTTTTATATAGGTTTATACAGTTTTATACAGTTTAAAATAGTTTTATATACTTCTATATAGGTTCGTATAGTTTCATTGGTTTTATATAGGTTTATATAGTTTTATTAGGTTTATATAGTTTTATATAGTTTTATAAAGATGCATATAGTTTCATATAGTTTTATTTGTTTTATATAGTTTTATATAGTTTTATAGAGTAATGTATAGTTTTATACAGTTTTATTACTTTTATTTGTTTTATATAGTTTTCTAGAGTATTATATAGTTTTATACTGTTTTATTTGTTTTATTAGTTTTATATAGTTTTATATAGTATTATATAGTTTTATATAGTATTATATAGTTTTGTATGGTTTTATATAGTTTTATATAGTTTTATATAGTTTTATATAGTATTATATGGTTTTGAATAGTTTTATATAGTTTTATATAGTTTTATTAGTTTTAGATAGTTCTATATAGTTATACACAGTTTTATACAGTTTTATATAGTTTTGTTAGTTTTATGTAGTTTTATATAGTTTTATATAGTTTTATATAGTTTTATATAGTTCTATAGAGTTTTATATAGGTTTATATAGTTTTATTAGTTTTATATAGTTTTGTTAGTTTTATGTAGTTTTATATAGTTTTATATAGGTTTATATAGTTTTGTAGTTTTATAGTTTTATATAGTTTTATATAGTATTATATAGTTTTACACAGTTTTATTAACTTTATACAGTTTTATATAGTTTTATATAGTTTTATAAAGATGCATATAGTTTCATATAGTTTTATTTGTTTTATATAGTTTTATATAGTTTTATAGAGTATTGTATAGTTTTATACAGTTTTATTACTTTTATTTGTTTTATATAGTTTTCTAGAGTATTATATAGTTTTATACTGTTTTATTTGTTTTATTAGTTTTATATAGTTTTATATAGTATTATATAGTTTTATATAGTATTATATAATTTTGTATGGTTTTATATAGTTTTATATAGTTTTATATAGTTTTATATAGTATTATATGGTTTTGAATAGTTTTATATAGTTTTATATAGTTTTATTAGTTTTAGATAGTTCTATATAGTTATACACAGTTTTATACAGTTTTATATAGTTTTGTTAGTTTTATGTAGTTTTATATAGTTTTATATAGTTTTATATAGTTTTATATAGTTCTATAGAGTTTTATATAGGTTTATATAGTTTTATTAGTTTTATATAGTTTTGCTAGTTTTATATAGTTTTATATAGTTTTATATAGGTTTATATAGTTTTGTAGTTTTATAGTTTTATATAGTTTTATATAGTATTATATAGTTTTACACAGTTTTATTAACTTTATACAGTTTTATATAGTTTTATATAGTTTTATACAGTTTTATACAGTTTTATATAGTTTTGTTAGTTTTATGTAGTTTTATATAGTTTTATATAGTTTTATATAGTTTTATATAGTTCTATAGAGTTTTATATAGGTTTATATAGTTTTGTTAGTTTTATATAGTTTTATATAGTTTCATATAGTTTTATATAGGTTTATATAGTTTTATATAGTTTTATATAGTTTTATATAGTTTTGTTACTTTTACATAGTTTTATATAATTTTATATAGTTTTATATAGTTTTATATGGTTTTATATAGTTTTATATAGTTTTATATACTTTTATATAGTTTTATATAGTTTTATATAGTTTTATATAGTTTTATATAGTTTTATATAGTTTTATAGAGTTTTATATATCTTTGTTAGTTTTATATAGTTTTTTAGAGTTTTATATAGTTTTATATAGTTTTATATAGTTTTGTTAGTTTTATATAGTTTTTTATAGTTTTATATAGCTTTATATAGTACTATATAGTTTTATATAGTTGTATATAGTTTTATATAGTTTTATATAGTTTTGTAGTTTTATATAGTTTTATATAGTTTTATATAGTATTATATAGTTTTACACAGTTTTATTAACTTTATATAGTTTTATATAGTTTCATACAGTTTTATACAGTTTTATATAGTTTTGTTAGTTTTATGTAGTTTTATATAGTTTTATATAGTTTTATATAGTTTTATATAGTTTTATATAGTTTTATATAGTTCTATAGAGTTTTATATAGGTTTATATAGTTTTGTTAGTTTTATATAGTTTTATATAGTTTCATATAGTTTTATATAGGTTTATATAGTTTTATATAGTTTTATATAGTTTTATATAGTTTTAGATAGTTTTATATAGTTTTATATAGTTTTATATAGTTTTACATAGTTTTGTTAGTTTTGTATAGTTTTATATAGTTTTATATAGTTTTATATAGTTTTATATAGTTTTGTTAGTTTTATATAGTTTTTTATAGTTTTATATAGTTTTATATAGTACTATATAGTTTTATATAGTTGTATATAGTTTTATATAGTTTTATATAGTTTTGTAGATTTATATAGTTTTATATAGTTTTATATAGTATTATATAGTTTTACACAGTTTTATTAACTTTATATAGTTTTATATAGTTTTATACAGTTTTATACAGTTTTATATAGTTTTGTTAGTTTTATGTAGTTTTATATAGTTTTATATAGTTTTATATAGTTTTATATAGTTCTATAGCGTTTTATATAGGTTTATATAGTTTTGTTAGTTTTATATAGTTTTATATAGTTTCATATAGTTTTATATAGGTTTATATAGTTTTATATAGTTTTATATAGTTTTATATAGTTTTAGATAGTTTTATATAGTTTTATATAGTTTTATATAGTTTTACATAGTTTTGTTAGTTTTGTATAGTTTTATATAGTTTTATATAGTTGTATATAGTTTTATATAGTTTTACATAGTTTTATATAGTTTTGTTAATTTTATATAGTTTTATATAGTTTTATATAGTTCTATAGAGTTTTATATAGGTTTATACAGTTTTATACAGTTTTATATAGTTTTATATAGTACTATATAGATTTATATAGTCTTATTAGTTTAATATAGTGTTATATAGTTTTCTATAGTTTTATACACTTCTAGCTAGTTTTATATAGTTTTATTAGTTTTATATAGTTTTATATAGTTTTATATGGTTTTATATAGTTTTATATAGTTTTATATAGTTTTATATAGTTTTATATAGTTTTATATAGTTTTATACAGTTCTAGCTAGTTTTATATAGTTTTATATAGTTTTATTAGTTTTATATAGTTTTATATATTGTTACATAGTTTTATATAGTTTTGTTAGTTTTGTACAGTTTTATATGGTTTTATATAGTTTGATATCGTTTTATATAGTTTGATATAGTTTTATTTGTTTTATATAGTTTTATATAGTTTTATAGAGTATTATATAGTTTAATACAGTTTTATTAGCTTTGTTTGTTTTATATAGTTTTATATAGTTTTATATAATATTATATAGTTTTATACTGTTTTATTAGTTTTATTAGTTTTATATAGTTTTATATAGTTTTATATAGTATTATATAGTTTTGTATAGTTTTATATAGTTTTATATAGTATTATATAGTTTTAGACAGTTTTATTAACTTTACATAGTTTTATATAGTTTTATACAGTTTTATACAGTTTTATATAGTTTTGTTAGTTTTATGTAGTTTTATATAGTTTTATATAGTTTTATATAGTTTTATATAGTTTTATATAGTTCTATAGAGTTTTATATAGGTTTATATAGTTTTGTTAGTTTTATATAGTTTTATATAGTTTCATATAGTTTTATATAGTATTATATAGTTTTACACAGTTTTATTAACTTTATATAGTTTTATATAGTTTTATATAGTTTTATACAGTTTTATACAGTTTTATATAGTTTTGTTAGTTTTATGTAGTTTTATATAGTTTTATATAGTTTTATATAGTTTTATATAGTTCTATAGAGTTTTATATAGGTTTATATGGTTTTGTTAGTTTTATATAGTTTTATATAGTTTCATATAGGTTTATATAGGTTTATATAGTTTTATATAGTTTTATATAGTTTTATATAGTTTTGTTACTTTTACATAGATTTATATAGTTTTATATAGTTTTATATAGTTTTATATGGTTTTATATAGTTTTATATAGTTTTATATACTTTTATATAGTTTTATATAGTTTTATATAGTTTTATATAGTTTTATATAGTTTTATATAGTTTTATAGAGTTTTATATATCTTTGTTAGTTTTATATAGTTTTTTAGAGTTTTATATAGTTTTATATAGTTTTATATAGTTTTGTTAGTTTTATATAGTTTTTTATAGTTTTATATAGTTTTATATAGTACTATATAGTTTTATATAGTTGTATATAGTTTTATATAGTTTTATATAGTTTTGTAGTTTTATATAGTTTTATATAGTTTTATATAGTATTATATAGTTTTACACAGTTTTATTAACTTTATATAGTTTTATATAGTTTTATACAGTTTTATACAGTTTTATATAGTTTTGTTAGTTTTATTAGTTTTATATAGTTTTATATAGTTTTATATAGTTTTATATTGTTTTATATAGTTTTATATTGTTTTGTATAGTTTTATATAGTTTTATATAGTTTTATATAGTTTCATATAGTTTTATATAGTTTTATATAGTTTTATATAGATTTGTTAGTTTTATATAGTTTTATATAGTTTTATATCGTGTTATATAGTTTTAAATAGTTTTATATAGTTTTGTTAGTTTTACATAGTTTTATGTGGCCCTATGTGGTTAGACATAGTTTTATTAGTTTTATATAGTTTGACATAGTTTTATACGGTTCTATAATAATATAGAAAACTATATAAAACTATATAGAACCATATAAATCTGTATAAAACTATATAAAGATAATAAAACTATGTAAAACTATATAAAACTCTATGAAACTATATAGAACTATATCAAACTAACAAAACGATATAAACCTATATAAAACTCTATAGAACTATATGAAACTATATAAAACTATATAAAACTATATAAAACTAACAAAACTATATAAACCTATATAAAACACTATAGAACTATATAAATGTATATAAAACTATATAAAACTATAGAAAACTATATAAAACTATATAAACCTATATAAAACTCTATAGAACTAAATAAAACTATATAAAATTATATAAAACTATATAAAACTAACAAAACTATATAAAACTATATAAAACTCTATAAAACTATTGAAAACTTATACAGTTTTATACAGTTTTATATAGTTTTGTTAGTTTTATGTAGTTTTATATAGTTTTATATAGTTTTATATAGTTTTATATAGTTTTATATAGTTCTATAGAGTTTTATATAGGTTTATATAGTTTTGTTAGTTTTATATAGTTTTATATAGTTTTGTTAGTTTTATATAGTTTTTTATAGTTTTATATAGTTTTATATAGTACTATATAGTTTTATATAGTTGTATATAGTTTTATATAGTTTTATATAGTTTTGTAGTTTTATATAGTTTTATATAGTTTTATATAGTATTATATAGTTTTACACAGTTTTATTAACTTTATATAGTTTTATATAGTTTTATACAGTTTTATACAGTTTTATATAGTTTTGTTAGTTTTATTAGTTTTATATAGTTTTATATAGTTTTATATAGTTTTATATTGTTTTATATAGTTTTATATTGTTTTGTATAGTTTTATATAGTTTTATATAGTTTTATATAGTTTCATATAGTTTTATATAGTTTTATATAGTTTTATATAGATTTGTTAGTTTTATATAGTTTTATATAGTTTTATATCGTGTTATATAGTTTTAAATAGTTTTATATAGTTTTGTTAGTTTTACATAGTTTTATGTGGCCCTATGTGGTTAGACATAGTTTTATTAGTTTTATATAGTTTGACATAGTTTTATACGGTTCTATAATAATATAGAAAACTATATAAAACTATATAGAACCATATAAATCTGTATAAAACTATATAAAGATAATAAAACTATGTAAAACTATATAAAACTCTATGAAACTATATAAAACTATATCAAACTAACAAAACGATATAAACCTATATAAAACTCTATAGAACTATATGAAACTATATAAAACTATATAAAACTATATAAAACTAACAAAACTATATAAACCTATATAAAACACTATAGAACTATATAAATGTATATAAAACTATATAAAACTATAGAAAACTATATAAAACTATATAAACCTATATAAAACTCTATAGAACTAAATAAAACTATATAAAATTATATAAAACTATATAAAACTAACAAAACTATATAAAACTATATAAAACTCTATAAAACTATTGAAAACTTATACAGTTTTATACAGTTTTATATAGTTTTGTTAGTTTTATGTAGTTTTATATAGTTTTATATAGTTTTATATAGTTTTATATAGTTTTATATAGTTCTATAGAGTTTTATATAGGTTTATATAGTTTTGTTAGTTTTATATAGTTTTATATAGTTTCATATAGTTTTATATAGTATTATATAGTTTTACACAGTTTTATTAACTTTATATAGTTTTATATAGTTTTATATAGTTTTATACAGTTTTATACAGTTTTATATAGTTTTGTTAGTTTTATGTAGTTTTATATAGTTTTATATAGTTTTATATAGTTTTATATAGTTCTATAGAGTTTTATATAGGTTTATATGGTTTTGTTAGTTTTATATAGTTTTATATAGTTTCATATAGGTTTATATAGGTTTATATAGTTTTATATAGTTTTATATAGTTTTATATAGTTTTGTTACTTTTACATAGATTTATATAGTTTTATATAGTTTTATATAGTTTTATATGGTTTTATATAGTTTTATATAGTTTTATATACTTTTATATAGTTTTATATAGTTTTATATAGTTTTATATAGTTTTATATAGTTTTATATAGTTTTATAGAGTTTTATATATCTTTGTTAGTTTTATATAGTTTTTTAGAGTTTTATATAGTTTTATATAGTTTTATATAGTTTTGTTAGTTTTATATAGTTTTTTATAGTTTTATATAGTTTTATATAGTACTATATAGTTTTATATAGTTGTATATAGTTTTATATAGTTTTATATAGTTTTGTAGTTTTATATAGTTTTATATAGTTTTATATAGTATTATATAGTTTTACACAGTTTTATTAACTTTATATAGTTTTATATAGTTTTATACAGTTTTATACAGTTTTATATAGTTTTGTTAGTTTTATTAGTTTTATATAGTTTTATATAGTTTTATATAGTTTTATATTGTTTTATATAGTTTTATATTGTTTTGTATAGTTTTATATAGTTTTATATAGTTTTATATAGTTTCATATAGTTTTATATAGTTTTATATAGTTTTATATAGATTTGTTAGTTTTATATAGTTTTATATAGTTTTATATCGTGTTATATAGTTTTAAATAGTTTTATATAGTTTTGTTAGTTTTACATAGTTTTATGTGGCCCTATGTGGTTAGACATAGTTTTATTAGTTTTATATAGTTTGACATAGTTTTATACGGTTCTATAATAATATAGAAAACTATATAAAACTATATAGAACCATATAAATCTGTATAAAACTATATAAAGATAATAAAACTATGTAAAACTATATAAAACTCTATGAAACTATATAAAACTATATCAAACTAACAAAACGATATAAACCTATATAAAACTCTATAGAACTATATGAAACTATATAAAACTATATAAAACT
>NW_027476040.1:15000-20816 GCF_051020985.1 Nomia melanderi | reverse complement strand
CCGCTGGAACTTTGAAATCGGCGCGCTCGAGCGAAACTTGGAGGAACGAACGATAGAGAGGAAGAAAATTTTCTTCTCTTTCGTTCGTTTCTCCATTTTTTTTTCGCTCCGATGAAAAGCAATACGCCGCTGGAACTTTGAAATCGGCGCGCTCGAGCGAAACTTGGAGGAACGAACGACAGAGAGGAAAAAATTTTTCTCCTCTTTCGTTCGTTTCTCCGTTTTTTTTCGCTCAGTTGAAAAGCAATACGCCGCTGGAACTTTGAAAAATAACGAGATAAAAAAAATTTTTGTACATTTTTTCATCGTTATTCGTACACGACTTAAGCGTTGGAAAATTTTTAAACCGAATTTTGAAAAATTTTATTCCTGACCGTTGGGACTTGGAAAAATTTCGAGTCAGCCGGTTTGGCCGGTTGGACTTACCGCGAGACGGAGAAAAGTAGATTCGGTCGATCTGTTTTTCGCAGTTTTTGTGAAAAAAAAATTTTGGTCAATTTTTTCAACGTTAAAAACGTGTTCGGGCTGCCTTTTTATCCATGGATTAAGCGCCGAAAAAATTTTAAAACGCATAATAAAAAAGTTTATTCTTGACCGCAGGGACTTAGAAAAATTTCGGGTCGCCCCGTTCGACCTGCTGGCATTACCGCGCGGCCTGGACAGCCCGCTTCGACCGATACATTTTTTTCATTTTCAGAGAAAAAAAAATTTTTGTCAATTTTTTCAACCTTAAAAACGTTAATAAACTGCACTCTTATGCACGGATTAAGCATTGAAAAATTTTTAAAACATGTAATAAAAAAGTTTATTCTTGACCGTTCGGACTTAGAAAAATTTCGAGTACCCCGGATCGCCTGCTGGAATTACCGCACGGCCTGGACAGCCCGCATCGACCGATACATTTTTTCCATTTTCAGTGAAAAAAAAATTTTTGTCAATTTTCTCAACGTTAAAAACGTTAATAAACTGCGTTTTTATGAGTGGATTAAACATTGAAAAAATTTTGAAATATGTGATGAAAAAGTTTACTCTTGACCGTTCGGACTTAGAAAAATTTCGAGTACCTCGGATCGCCGGCTGGAATTACCGCACGGCCTGGACAGCTCGCATCGACCGATACATTTTTTCCATTTTCAGTGAAAAAAAAATTTTTGTCAATTTTCTCAACGTTAAAAACTGCGATAAACTGCGTTTTTATGCGTAGATTAAACATTGAAAAAATTTTGAAATATGCGATGAAAAAGTTTACTCTTGACCGTCGGGACTTAGAAAAATTTCGAGTACCCCGGATCGCCTGCTGGCATTACCGCACGGGCTGGACACCTCGCTCCGACGAATCGGTTTTTTCCATTTTTTTTGAAAAATAAATTTTTGTAATTTTTTTTAATGTCAAAAACGTTAATAAACGTCATGTTTACGCATGGATTAAACATTGAAATAATTTTAAAACACTTATTAAAAAAGTTGGTGTCGACCGTGGGACTTAGAAAAATTTCGGGAAGTCCGATTCGCCTGCTGGAATTACCGCACGGGCAGGACACCTCGCTCCGACGAATCGGTTTTTTCCATTTTTTTTGAAAAATAAATTTTTGTAATTTTTTTTAACGTTGAAAACGTTAATAAACATCATGTTTACGCATGGATTAAACATTGAAATAATTTTAAAACGCTTATTAAAAAAGTTGGTGTCGACCGTGGGACTTAGAAAAATTTCGGGAAGTCCGATTCGCCTGCTGGAATTACCGCACGGGCTGGACACCTCGCTCCGACGAATCGGTTTTTTCCATTTTTTTTGAAAAATAAATTTTTGTAATTTTTTTTAATGTCAAAAACGTTAATAAACGTCATGTTTACGCATGGATTAAACATTGAAATAATTTTAAAACACTTATTAAAAAAGTTGGTGTCGACCGTGGGACTTAGAAAAATTTCGGGAAGTCCGATTCGCCTGCTGGAATTACCGCACGGGCTGGACACCTCGCTCCGCCGAATCGGTATTTTCCATTTTTCTTGAAAAATAAATTTTTGTAATTTTTTTTAACGTTGAAAACGTTAATAAACATCATGTTTACGCATGGATTAAACATTGAAATAATTTTAAAACGCTTATTAAAAAAGTTGGTGTCGACCGTGGGACTTAGAAAAATTTCGGGAAGTCCGATTCGCCTGCTGGAATTACCGCACGGGCTGGACACCTCGCTCCGCCGAATCGGTATTTTCCATTTTTCTTGAAAAATAAATTTTTGTAATTTTTTTTAACGTTGAAAACGTTAATAAACATCATGTTTACGCATGGATTAAACATTGAAATAATTTTAAAACGCTTATTAAAAAAGTTGGTGTCGACCGTGGGACTTAGAAAAATTTCGGGAAGTCCGATTCGCCTGCTGGAATTACCGCACGGGCAGGACACCTCGCTCCGACGAATCGGTTTTTTCCATTTTTTCCGAAAAATAAATTTTTGTAATTTTTTTTAATGTTAAAAACGTTAATAAACTTCATGTTTACGCATGGATTAAACATTGAAATAATTTTAAAACACTTATTAAAAAAGTTGGTGTCGACCGTGGGACTTAGAAAAATTTCGGGAAGTCCGATTCGCCTGCTGGAATTACCGCACGGGCAGGACACCTCGCTCCGACGAATCGGTTTTTTCCATTTTTTTTGAAAAATAAATTTTTGTAATTTTTTTTAACGTTGAAAACGTTAATAAACATCATGTTTACGCATGGATTAAACATTGAAATAATTTTAAAACGCTTATTAAAAAAGTTGGTGTCGACCGTGGGACTTAGAAAAATTTCGGGAAGTCCGATTCGCCTGCTGGAATTA
The DNA here is from genome assembly GCF_051020985.1 of Nomia melanderi. Lineage (NCBI taxonomy): Eukaryota > Metazoa > Arthropoda > Insecta > Hymenoptera > Halictidae > Nomia > Nomia melanderi. The sequence continues at coordinate 17,984 of NW_027476040.1, read as the reverse complement.
CCGCACGGGCAGGACACCTCGCTCCGACGAATCGGTTTTTTCCATTTTTTCCGAAAAATAAATTTTTGTAATTTTTTTTAATGTTAAAAACGTTAATAAACTTCATGTTTACGCATGGATTAAACATTGAAATAATTTTAAAACACTTATTAAAAAAGTTGGTGTCGACCGTGGGACTTAGAAAAATTTCGGGAAGTCCGATTCGCCTGCTGGAATTACCGCACGGGCAGGACACCTCGCTCCGACGAATCGGTTTTTTCCATTTTTTTTGAAAAATAAATTTTTGTAATTTTTTTTAACGTTGAAAACGTTAATAAACATCATGTTTACGCATGGATTAAACATTGAAATAATTTTAAAACGCTTATTAAAAAAGTTGGTGTCGACCGTGGGACTTAGAAAAATTTCGGGAAGTCCGATTCGCCTGCTGGAATTACCGCACGGGCTGGACACCTCGCTCCGCCGAATCGGTTTTTTCCTTTTTTTCCGAAAAATAAATTTTTGTAATTTTTTTTAATGTTAAAAACGTTAATAAACTTCATGTTTACGCATGGATTAAACATTGAAATAATTTTAAAACGCTTATTAAAAAAGTTGGTGTCGACCGTGGGACTTAGAAAAATTTCGGGAAGTCCGATTCGCCTGCTGGAATTACCGCACGGGCAGGACACCTCGCTCCGACGAATCGGTTTTTTCCATTTTTTCCGAAAAATAAATTTTTGTAATTTTTTTTAATGTTAAAAACGTTAATAAACTTCATGTTTACGCATGGATTAAACATTGAAATAATTTTAAAACGCTTATTAAAAAAGTTGGTGTCGACCGTGGGACTTAGAAAAATTTCGGGAAGTCCGATTCGCCTGCTGGAATTACCGCACGGGCTGGACACCTCGCTCCGCCGAATCGGTTTTTTCCTTTTTTTCCGAAAAATAAATTTTTGTAATTTTTTTTAATGTTAAAAACGTTAATAAACTTCATGTTTACGCATGGATTAAACATTGAAATAATTTTAAAACGCTTATTAAAAAAGTTGGTGTCGACCGTGGGACTTAGAAAAATTTCGGGAAGTCCGATTCGCCTGCTGGAATTACCGCACGGGCAGGACACCTCGCTCCGACGAATCGGTTTTTTCCATTTTTTTTGAAAAATAAATTTTTGTAATTTTTTTTAATGTTAAAAACGTTAATAAACTTCATGTTTACGCATGGATTAAACATTGAAATAATTTTAAAACGCTTATTAAAAAAGTTTACTCTTGACCGTGGGGACTTAGAAAAATTCCGGCTTGCACGGATTCGACCACTCTGTTTTTCGGAGTTTCTGAGAAAAATAAATTTTTGTAATTTTTTTCATTATGATTTCTGAGTTCTCCCAGTAGTTTAATGTAAGGATTAAGCATTTAAAAATTTTTAAATCGAATATTAAAAAAGTTTACTCTTGCAATTTTTGGAAAAAAAAAATTCTAAAAAATTTTTCTTTCGGTGGAAACTAACGTTTAATATGTACAATAACGATTTATCGAATAAAAATCGTATGTTAATATATGTTCGAATCGACCATAGTTTCAGCGGCTAAGTACCAGCAGCCCGGCCGGTTGGTCTGTACGCGCGGCAGTTTACCACCATAAGCGCCCGTGCTGAGCGGCCGGCGCCGCGGTCGTCGCGGCCGCCCGTTTGGTTACTATAAGAGAGCACGTCGGTTCGAGCGGACCGGTCGGCGCAGCGGCGGGCGAGCGGCTATTCTACGATCTCGGTCGAGAAGCAGTCGTTCAGCTCCTCGAGGTCCATTCCTCGACTGTTCTGTACCGCGTTCCGTTGCGAATTTTTCTCTACACAGCATGACCACGGGTCGGTGTCTCAGACCGAATGGCCCTTATGTGGTAAGCCCAGAATGTTGGGTTGGATACAACGTATATTCGTTATACTTGTACGACTCTCACATCAACTCTCAGAAACCCAAAAGGGGTTTTCTATCCGAGCGAAAATATATTTTTCGTATACAAAAATTTAATGGCAAAGACCAAACGAAATACTACACACAAAAAGGGGCGACGAACAAAAATTGTTCGAATGAAATATAATATATACATATAAAATTGAGGTGTCCTAAGAGAGAAATACATAAACTAAGAGGTATATATTATAAGAAATATATATTATTTCTGGGCAAAGAAGAGAGAACGAAAAGAAGAGTATGATCTTTAACGCGAGGGCCTCGACATGGGTACGCCTAGCATGGTTCGCGCTTTCTCGATATGTCCAGCATGTTAACGTACGCGGTCTTCGGACTTCGTGCGTTATGTCCGTGCTTACACGATGGAGAGCGCTCGAGCATACGTGCTTACAAACCTGAAAGTCGATGTGACATCCGAGATTCTTTTTCTTCTAAAAAGATCTCGGAGAGATACACGGGAGAGTTTGAAATTTTTGGAGGTCCTCCTGATGTATATGCGCGGATATACCCATGTGGTAATTCGTGCGGAGTTGGTAATCTAATAGTGGAGCGAAATTTACCAACTCGAAAGAGAAGAGAGAAGAGAGTAGAGAGAAGAGAGAGGAGAAAGAGAACTGTCTTAAAGACGAGAAAAAGTATCGTCGATCCGACTCTTAAGGGGAGAGAGTCGGCGACTAAGATATATATATACATACATATTTTTGCTTCGTATGATGAAAATTTACTCGAAGCTCCCTGGTTGATCCTGCCAGTAGTCATATGCTTGTCTCAAAGATTAAGCCATGCATGTCTCAGTACATGCCGTATTAAGGTGAAACCGCGAATGGCTCATTAAATCAGTTATGGTTCCTTAGATCGTACCCACATTTACTTGGATAACTGTGGTAATTCTAGAGCTAATACATGCAAAACAGAGTTCCGACCAGAGATGGTAGGAACGCTTTTATTAGATCAAAACCAATCGGTGGCGGGCGTTTACGTTCGTCCATCGTTTGCTTTGGTGACTCTGAATAACTTTGTGCTGATCGCAT
>NW_027476040.1:5000-12500 GCF_051020985.1 Nomia melanderi | reverse complement strand
ACGATCCACGCGAAGAGTTGTTACGTGCTCGCGCGAGGTGCGATAGCGTCGATTCGCTTTTCTGTACGGGGAGAAATAGAACGATGAGCTGACTTATCGGGTCTTCGTTGGAATTACCGTCGCTGGCATTGTAAACTCCAGATGACCTTGTGATTCCTTCGTCGGGCACTGGTAAAGGGTGGCGATGATTCGTTCTATAATAGAAATACCCGTCGTAGCGTTTCGGCCTAGTCACCCGCCACGAAACACTCTCTCGTCGTGGAATCCCCGCGTCGGAGAGTAAAACGCCGAAGGCTTACTTATGAAACTTACGTCTCTCGACGATGGGACGATCCACGCGAAGAGTTGTTACGTGCACGCGTATGGTGCGATTGCGTCGATTCGCTTTTCTGTACGGGGAGCAATAGAACGTTGAGTTGACTTATCGGGTCTTCGTTGGAATTACCGTCGCTGGCATTGTAAACTCCAGATGACCTTGTGATTCCTTCGTCGGGCACTGGTAAAGGGTGGCGATGATGCGTTCTATAATAGAAATACCCGTCGTAGCGTTTCTTCCGAGTCAACCCGCTCACGAAACACTCTCTCGTCGTGGAATCCCCGCGTCGGAGAGTAAAACGCGAATTCATAGTATGGAAACTTACGTCTCTCGACGATGGGACGATCCACGCGAAGAGTTGTTACGTGCACGCGTATGGTGCGATTGCGTCGATTCGCTTTTCTGTACGGGGAGTAATAGAACGTTGAGTTGACTTATCGGGTCTTCGTTGGAATTACCGTCGCTGGCATTGTAAACTCCAGATGACCTTGTGATTCCTTCGTCGGGCACTGGTAAAGGGTGGCGATGATGCGTTCTATAATAGAAATACCCGTCGTAGCGTTTCTTCCGAGTCAACCCGCTCACGAAACTCTCTCTCGTCGTGGAATCCCCGCGTCGGAGAGTAAAACGCGAATTCATACTATGAAAACTTACGTCTCTCGACGATGGGACGATCCACGCGAAGAGTTGTTTACGTGCACGCGTATGGTGCGATTGCGTCGATTCGCTTTTCTGTACGGGGAGAAATAGAACGTTGAGTTGACTTATCGGGTCTTCGTTGGAATTACCGTCGCTGGCATTGTAAACTCCAGATGACCTTGTGATTCCTTCGTCGGGCACTGGTAAAGGGTGGCGATGATGCGTTCTATAATAGAAATACCCGTCGTAGCGTTTCTTCCGAGTCAACCCGCTCACGAAACTCTCTCTCTCGTCGTGGAATCCCCGCGTCGGAGAGTAAAACGCCGAAGGCTTACTATGAAACTTACGTCTCTCGACGATGGGACGATCCACGCGAAGAGTTGTTACGTGCACGCGTATGGTGCGATTGCGTCGATTCGCTTTTCTGTACGGGGAGTAATAGAACGTTGAGTTGACTTATCGGGTCTTCGTTGGAATTACCGTCGCTGGCATTGTAAACTCCAGATGACCTTGTGATTCCTTCGTCGGGCACTGGTAAAGGGTGGCGATGATTCGTTCTATAATAGAAATACCCGTCGTAGCGTTTCTTCCGAGTCAACCCGCTCACGAAACTCTCTCTCGTCGTGGAATCCCCGCGTCGGAGAGTAAAACGCGAATTCATAGTATGGAAACTTACGTCTCTCGACGATGGGACGATCCACGCGAAGAGTTGTTACGTGCACGCGTATGGTGCGATTGCGTCGATTCGCTTTTCTGTACGGGGAGCAATAGAACGTTGAGTTGACTTATCGGGTCTTCGTTGGAATTACCGTCGCTGGCATTGTAAACTCCAGATGACCTTGTGATTCCTTCGTAGGGCACTGGTAAAGGGTGGCGATGATTCGTTCTATAATAGAAATACCCGTCGTAGCGTTTCTTCCGAGTCAACCCGCTCACGAAACTCTCTCTCGTCGTGGAATCCCCGCGTCGGAGAGTAAAACGCGAATTCATACTATGAAAACTTACGTCTCTCGACGATGGGACGATCCACGCGAAGAGTTGTTTACGTGCACGCGTATGGTGCGATTGCGTCGATTCGCTTTTCTGTACGGGGAGAAATAGAACGTTGAGTTGACTTATCGGGTCTTCGTTGGAATTACCGTCGCTGGCATTGTAAACTCCAGATGACCTTGTGATTCCTTCGTCGGGCACTGGTAAAGGGTGGCGATGATGCGTTCTACAATAGAAATACCCGTCGTAGCGTTTCTTCCGAGTCAACCCGCTCACGAAACTCTCTCTCGTCGTGGAATCCCCGCGTCGGAGGGTAAAACGCGATATATAATAGTATATGCCAGTGGTTCGCGCGCGTCGTCTCTGAGATACGCGGTCGACAGAGTTCCGAAAACACGTGATGTGCCACGATTTCCGTGCGTCTTACATCTTTCGACGATGGGACGATCCACGCGAAGAGAACGTTCGTGCTTGCGTGAGGTGCAACAGCGTCGATTCGCTTTTCTGTACGGGGAGAAATAGAACGTTGAGTTGACTTATCGGGTCTTCGTTGGAATTACCGTCGCTGGCATTGTAAACTCCAGATGACCTTGTGATTCCTTCGTCGGGCACTGGTAAAGGGTGGCGATGATTCGTTCTATAATAGTAATACCCGTCGTAGCGTTTCGACCGATGTCACCCGCCACGAAAGTCTCTCTCGACGTGGAAACCCCGCGCCGAAGAGTAAACGCGAAGGCTTACCATACGAAAGAAAACGGTATTATACGCCTGTGGTATGTGCGTCTCGGCTCTGTGATACGCGATCGGCAGAGTTACAAAAAAACGTTGATGGGCCACGATTTCCGTGCGTCTTACATCTTTCGACGATGGGACGATCCACGCGAAGAGTAGTTACGTGCTCGCGCGAGGTGCGATAGCGTCGATTCGCTTTTCTGTACGGGGAGAAATAGAACGATGAGTTGACTTATCGGGTCTTCGTTGGAATTACCGTCGCTGGCATTGTAAACTCCAGATGACCTTGTGATTCCTTCGTCGGGCACTGGTAAAGGGTGGCGATGATTCGTTCTATAATAGAAATACCCGTCGTAGCGATTCGGCCGAGTCACCCGCCACGAAACTCTCTCTCGTCGTGGAATCCCCATGTCGGAGAGTAAAACGCGAAGGCTAACTATATAAGAAATATATAGTATTATTTATGCCTGTGGTTCTCCGTTTGCCCTACTCTCAGATACGCGACTCGGAGAGTTACGAATAATCGTGATGGACCACGATTTCTGTACGTCTTACATCTTTCGACGATGGGACGATCCACGCGAAGAGATCATTCCTGCTTGCGTGAGGTGCGATAGCGCCGATTCGCTTTTCTGTACGGGGAGAAATAGAACGATGAGTTGACTTATCGGGTCTTCGTTGGAATTACCGTCGCTGGCATTGTAAACTCCAGATGACCTTGTGATTCCTTCGTCGGGCACTGGTAAAGGGTGGCGATGATTCGTTCTATAATAGAAATACCCGTCGTAGCGATTCGGCCGTGTCACCCGCCACGAAAATCTCTCTCGTCGTGGAATCCCCGCGTCGTAGAGTAAACGCGAAGGCTTGCTATAGAAGACTATAGTTTATACGCCTGTGGTTCACCGGTTGCCTGCTCTCCGGGGTACGCGATCGCGCAGGAGTTACGGAAGAACTTGATGGGCCACGATCTCCAAGCGGCTATATCTTTCGACGATGGGACGATTCACGCGAAGAGAACGTTCGTGCATGCGTGAGGTGCGATAGCGTTGATTCGCTTGTCTGTACGGGGAGAAATAGAACGATGAGTTGACTTATCGGGTCTTCGTTGGAATTACCGTCGCTGGCATTGTAAACTCCAGATGACCTTGTGATTCCTTCGTCGGGCACTGGTAAAGGGTGGCGATGATTCGTTCTATAATAGAAATACCCGTCGTAGCGTTTCGACCGATGTCACCCGCCACGAAATTCTCTCTCGTCGTGGAATCCCCGCGTCGGAGAGTAACCGCCGAAGGCTTGCTATAGAAGACTATAGTTTATACGCCTGTGGTTCACCGGTTGCCGGCTCTCCGGGGCACGCGAAGGTTACGGAGGGACGTGAAGCGCCCGAGCAATGAAACGTCCGCAGGAGGAAACGAGCAACCGCCGAACATTGTTTCGCGACGTTTCCATAATGTATTGTCGTTTCGCTCGCATCCCGCTTCTTTCCCCTAGTTTCCTCGACGCGTAGTTTCGCAGCCTTAGTGGACGAATCATTCTCGATTCGAGGAAAGATATGCAGTGGGGCGTGCAATGAGCCCGCCAGAGACCACGATCTCCAATGCGTCTTTACATCTTTGGACGATGGGACGATCCACGCGAAGAGAACGTTCGTGCTTGCGCGAGGTGCATTAGCGTCGATTCGCTTTTCTGTACGGGGAGAAATAGAACGATGAGTTGACTTATCGGGTCTTCGTTGGAATTACCGTCGCTGGCATTGTAAACTCCAGATGACCTTGTGATTCCTTCGTCGGGCACTGGTAAAGGGTGGCGATGATTCGTTCTATAATAGAAATACCCGTCGTAGCGATTCGGCCGAGTCACCCGCCACGAAACTGTCTCTCTTTCGTCGTGGAAACCCCGCGTCGGAGAGTAAAACGCGCGAAGGCTGTGACTGTAACATATATATATATATATACACAGTATACAATGCCTGTGGTTTTTGCGCGTGTCGGCTCTTCGGTATACGCGATCGGCCAGAGTTACGGAGGGACGGTGAAGCGCACGAGAAATTGAAACGGCCGCACGATTGGAACCGAGCAACCGTCGAACATTGTTTCGCGACGTTTCCATAATGCGTTTTCGTTTCGCTCGCATACCGCTTCTTTTCCCCTAGTCTCTGAGACGCGTTTTCGAGCCGTTCTTCTACTATCGATTCTCGTAGAGAGAAGGGACCGGGTAGTCTGGAAGTGGAACCCGCATCTTGCGTGTACCGTACACGGAATTGAGAGGACCGGCCGTGAAGCTCGTTTTAAAGCCGTGCGTCTGACACCCAACTCTTGCGCGCCAATTTCGCGGCAAGAGATAATATGGGACGAATGACCGGCAAAGAGCCAGCTGTGAAGTCTGTTTTTTTAATCGAATCCGTGGACGTGTGTATGCCGTAGCGTCGCTCGTCGTGTTCGTTCATGGTCGTTCCGAGAGAAAGAACGAAAGCGGTAACGAAGGGACCGGCCGTGAAGCTCGTTTTAAAGCCGCGCGTCTGACACCCAACTCTTGCGCGCCAATTTCGCGGCAAGAGATAACATGGGACGAATGACCGGCAAAGAGCCAGCTGTGAAGTCTTTTTTCATTATTTGCTTTCAATCGATCGATCGGTACGATTCGTGCAACGTTTCGCGCGATGCGACGCGAAAACATGCGCGCAACAATAGATGCGTCTGATCGGAAGAACGCGAGGGTCGACTGCACGCGATGGATTCAGTATCGGGTAGGATACAAAATATATCCCCGTCGTTTCCACGCGTGCGAGTCTTCTGCGTCTTTCGCGGGTTTTTGAATGCACTATACGCCCGGAACGTCGAGAAATATATACATATTACTTGAACGTTTTTCGTCTCGAAAGGCTTCGGTGTCGTCTCCAAGGCGACGCCTGAATCTCCTTCGCGCGCTGGTCGGAGATTCAGGTATCAACTTTTATCTTCTCTTTGAAAGAAGAGAGATATTAGGTCGAACAAGTGAGAATAAAATTATATATGTGAAATATAAAATTTATACGATTACCCTGAACGGTGGATCACTTGGCTCGTGGGTCGATGAAGAACGCAGCTAATTGCGCGTCAACGTGTGAACTGCAGGACACATGAACATCGACATTTCGAACGCACATTGCGGTCCACGGATACAATTCCTGGACCACGCCTGGCTGAGGGTCGTTTACGTACCATACACTGCTTGCGTAGCTCTGTCAAATCCCCGCCGTCGTTCACCTCTTCGGATCGAACGTTTTTTTACCGAAGGGCGCAAAGAACGTCTCTGAGTCGGGTTAAGAGAAGGATGCTACGTACGAGCGAACGATGGGTGTCTCGTCGGCGTTTGTCGCGGACACGCGAAAATTCTGTGAATTTCACGGACAGTGTACGTTCTAGTTGTTGCAAAACGATCGGAATCGTTTGTATGGACTCGCGTGAGTGTTCGCGGCGTCGTGCGTCGTTCAATTACGACCGCCCGCGGATACCGCTCCACTGCGATATGGATCTGAGCGACAACTTTTTCGGCTGTTCGTGAGATGAACGGTTTCGTGTGTTTAGAAAAATTTTTTTTCCCGCGCTCCCGACGTCACCTGAAATGATGCGTCAGAGGTGAAAGAAAATATTAAGAAGTCGAGAGAGAGAGACTACACACGTTTTATTCATATTTTGTATACCGTGCGTGAGACGGATGTGCACGACACGTCGTATGTCGGTATATTACCGACTGGCCCCAGGGAGATTGTTTTCTTCCTCTCTTACGAATGAGATGTACGTTTCGGAGGATCGTCGTTACCGAAACACACGGCAAAACGAGACTTCTCGCAGCAGAACCTTTATACACAATACACATCGACTCTTTTTACCCCGAGAGAGAGAGAAAAGGTGTATTTCTTTTTTTTATTTTTCGAATTCGACGCACGAACGCTTTGACGACTGGAGAAAAACACGGTGTGTGTTAAAATCGTGCGGGACGAGCATGCGTATTCGTAACGGGTCGAATAGTTCTTATTCCCCGTCGTCGCGTGTCCTCGCTGGACCACCACCGTGCGCTTCCGCCACGTTCAGTTGAATTTCGAAATATATATATATAAAAAGAATCACCATATACTCTCTTTCGGGAGGTGTATTTTTATCGGTTTCTGCTATAGAGAAGAGACGGAGATCGTGTTGTGAGGTGTAACGTTTCTGTATCCCCGTTTCGGAGGATCGTCGTTATCGGCGGAACACACGTCAAAACGAGACTTCTCGCAGAACCTTTATACACAATACACATCGACTCTTTTACCCCGAGAGAGAGAAAAGGTGTTTTTCTTTTTTTTTTATTTTTCGAATTCGACGCACGAACGCTTTGACGACTGGAGAAAAACACGGTGTGTGTTAAAATCGTGCGGGACGAGCATGCGTATTCGTAACGGGTCGAATAGTTCTTATTCCCCGTCGTCGCGTGTCCTCGCTGGACCACCACCGTGCGCTTCCGCCACGTTCAGTTGTATTTCGAAATATATATATATATAAAAAGAATCACCATATACTCTCTTTCGGGAGGTGTATTTTTATCGGTTTCTGCTATAGAGAAGAGACGGACGATCGTGTGTGACACCACGTGGTAACGTTTCCGTATCCCCGTAAAATACGTTTATCTTTTCTCGTAGAAAAGAGAGAGGAAGAGGCAGGAGCTCCTCTTTGGCGAGGCTTTCGAACGTCGCGTCCCGTCCGCCGGAATATAATGATATAAATATATAACCGCCGCCGACTTTGTGCGAAAGCGTTGAAACGAACGCGTCGGTCGCCCCATGGTGTGTGTTTGTCGTGTCT
>NW_027476039.1:0-20941 GCF_051020985.1 Nomia melanderi | reverse complement strand
TATATAGTTTTATTCGTTTTATATAGTTTTGTTAGTTTTATATAGTTTTATATAGTTTTATATAGTTTTATATAGTTCTATAGAGTTTTATATAGGTTTATATAGTTTTGTTAGTTTTATATAGTTTTATATAGTTTTATATAGTTTTATATAGATTTATATAGCTTTATATAGTTTTATACAGATTTATATAGTCATATATGGTTTTATATAGTTTTTTACAGTTTTATGTAGTTTTATATAGTTTTATATAGTTTTACATGGTTTTGGTAATTTTGTATAGTTTGACATAGTTTTATATGGTACTATATAGTTTTATATAGTTTTATATAGTTCGACATAGTTGTATATAGGTTTATATAGTTTTATATAGTTTTATATAGTTTTATACAGTTTTATATAGTTTAATATAGTTTAATATAGTTTTATATAGTTTTATATAGTTCTATATAGTTTTATACAGTTTTATATAGTTTTATATAGTTTTATATAGTTTTATATAGTTTTATGGAGTTTTAGATAGTTTTATATAATTTTGTTAGTTTTATACACTTTTATATAGTTTTATATAGTTTTATATAGTACTATATAGTTTTATATAGTTTTATTCGTTTTATATAGTTTTGTTAGTTTTATATAGTTTTATATAATTTTGTATAGTTTTTTATAGTTTTGTTAGTTTTATATAGTTTTATATAGTTATATATGTTTTATATTGTTTTATATAGTTTTATAGAGTTTCATATAGTTTTATATAGTTTTATTCGTTTTATATAGTTTAATATGGTTTTATATAGTTTTATATAGTTTTATATAGATTTATATAGTTTTATATAGTTTTATGTAGTTTTATATAATGTTATATAGTTTTATAGAGTTTTATATAGTTTTATATAGTTTTATATAGTTTTGTTAGTTTTTTATAGTTTTATAGAGTTTTATATAGTTTTATATAGTTTCGTATAGTTTTATATAGTTTTATATAGTTTTATAGAGTTTCATACAGTTTTATATAGTTTTATTCGTTTTATATAGTTTTGTATAGTTTTATATAGTTTTATATAGTTTTATATAGTTTTATATAGTTTTATATAGTTTTATATAGTTTTATATAGTTTTATATAGTTTTGTTAGTTTTGTATAGTTTTATATAGATTTATATAGTTTTATATAGTTTTATATAGTTTTATATTGTGTTATATAGTTTTATAGAGTTTTATATAGTTTTATATAGTTTTGTTAGTTTTATATAGTTTTATATAATTTTATATAGTGTTATATAGTTTTATAGAGTTTTATATAGTTTTATATAGTTTTGTTAGGTTTGTATGGTTTTATACAGTTTTATATAGTGTCATATAGTTTTATATGGTTTTGTTGGTTCTTTATAGTTGTATATAGTTTTATATAGTTTTATATGGTTTTGTTAGTTTTGTATAGTTTTATATAGTTTTATGTTGTTTTATAGAGTTTCATATAGTTTTATATAGATTTATTCGTTTTATATAGTTTTATATAGTTTTATAGAGTTTTATATAGTTTTATATAGTATTATATAGTTTTATATGGTTTTGTTAGTTTTGTATAGTTTTATGTAGTTTTATAGAGTTTCATATAGTTTTATATAGATTTATTCGTTTTATATAGTTTTATATAGTTTTATAGAGTTTTATATTGTTTTATATAGTTTTATATAGTTTTGTTAGTTTTTTATAGTTTTATATAGTTTAATATAGGTTCATATAGTTTTATATAATTTTGTTAGTTTTATATAGTTGTATATAGTTTTATGTAGTTTTGTTAGTTTTGTATAGTTTTATATAGTTTTATATAATTTTATATAGTTCTGTTAGTTTTTTATAGTTTTATATAGTTTTATATAGTTTTATATAGTTTTGTTAGTTTTGTATGGTTTTATACAGTTTTATATAGTGTCATATAGTTTTATATAGTTTTGTTAGATTTATATAGTTGTATATAGTTTTATATAGTTTTGTTAGTTTTGTATAGTTTTATATAGTTTTATATAGTTTTATTTAGTTTTGTTAGTTTTATACAGTTTTATATAGATTTATATAGTTTTATATAGTTTTATACAATTTTATATAATGTTATATAGTTTTATAGAGTTTTATATAGTTTCATATAGTTTTATATAGTTTTATATAGTTTTGTTAGTTTTGTATAGTTTTATATAGTTTTATATATTTTTATATAGTTTTGTAGAGTTTCATATAGTTTTATATAGATTTATTCGTTTTATATAGTTTTATATAGTTTTATAGAGTTTCATATAGTTTTATATAGTTTTATTCGTTTCATATAGTTTAATATAGTTTTATAGAGTTTTATATAGTTTTGTTAGTTTTATATACTTTTATATAGATTTATATAGTTTTATATAGTTTTATATAGCTTTGTTAGTTTTGTATAGTTTTATATAGTTTTATATAGTTTTATATAGTTTTGTTAGTTTTGTGCAGTTTTGTATAGTTTTATATAGTTTTATATAGTTTTATTATTTTTATATACTTTTATAGAGTTTTATATAGTTTTATATAGGTTTATTAGTTTTATATAGTTTTACATAGTTTTATATAGTTTAAAATAGTTTTGTTAGATTAATATAGTTTTTTATAGATTTATATAGCTTTGTTAGTTTTGTATAGTTTTATATAGTTTTATATAGTTTTATATAGTTTTGTTAGTTTTTTATAGTTTCATATAGTTTTATATAGTTTTGTTAGTTTTGTATAGTTTTATGTAGTTTTATATAGTTTTATATAGTTTTATATAGTTTTATATAGTTTTGTTAGTTTTGTATGGTGTTATATAGTTTTATATAGTTTTATATAGTTTTATATGGTTTTGTTAGTTTTGTATAGTTTTATATCGTTTTATATAGTTTTATAGAGTTTCATATAGTTTTATATAGTTTTATTCGTTTTATATAGTTTATATAGTTTTATAGAGTTTTATATAGTTTTATATAGTTTTATATAGTTTTGTTAGTTTTATATAGTTTTATATAGGTTTATATAGTTTTATATAGTTTTATATAGTTTTATATAGTGTTATATAGTTTTATAGAGTTTTATATAGTTTTATATAGTTTTATATAGTTTTATATAGTTTTGTTAGTTTTATATAGTTTTCTATAGGTTTATATAGTTTTATATAGATTTATATAGTTTTATATAGTTTTATATAGTTCTATAGAGTTTTATATAGGTTTATATAGTTTTCTTAGTTTTATATAGTTTTTTATAGTTTTATATAGTTTTATAGAGTTTTATATAGTTTTATATGGTTTTATATAGTTTTATACAGTTTTATATAGTTTAATATAGTTTTATATAGTTTTATATAGTTTTATATAGTTTTATATAATTTTATATAGTTCTACATAGTTTTATATAGTTTTATATAGTTTTATATAGGTTTATATAGTTTTATATAGTTTTATATAGTTTTATACAGTTTTATATAGTTTTACATAGTTTTATATAGTTTTATATAGTTTTATAGAATTTTATATAGTTTTACATAGTACTATACCGTTTTATATAGTTTTATTCGTTTTATATAGTTTTGTTAGTTTTATATAGTTTTATATAGTTTTATATAGTTTTATATAGTTCTATAGAGTTTTATATAGGTTTATATAGTTTTGTTAGTTTTATATAGTTTTATATAGTTTTATATAGTTTTATATAGATTTATATAGCTTTATATAGTTTTATACAGATTTATATAGTCATATATGGTTTTATATAGTTTTTTACAGTTTTATGTAGTTTTATATAGTTTTATATAATTTTACATGGTTTTGGTAATTTTGTATAGTTTGACATAGTTTTATATGGTACTATATAGTTTTATATAGTTTTATATAGTTCGACATAGTTGTATATAGGTTTATATAGTTTTATATAGTTTTATATAGTTTTATACAGTTTTATATTGTTTAATATAGTTTAATATAGTTTTATATAGTTTTATATAGTTCTATATAGTTTTATACAGTTTTATATAGTTTTATATAGTTTTATATAGTTTTATATAGTTTTATGGAGTTTTAGATAGTTTTATATAATTTTGTTAGTTTTATACACTTTTATATAGTTTTATATAGTTTTATATAGTACTATATAGTTTTATATAGTTTTATTCGTTTTATATAGTTTTGTTAGTTTTATATAGTTTTATATAATTTTGTATAGTTTTTTATAGTTTTGTTAGTTTTATATAGTTTTATATAGTTATATATGTTTTATATTGTTTTATATAGTTTTATAGAGTTTCATATAGTTTTATATAGTTTTATTCGTATTATATAGTTTAATATGGTTTTATATAGTTTTATATAGTTTTATATAGATTTATATAGTTTTATATAGTTTTATGTAGTTTTATATAATGTTATATAGTTTTATAGAGTTTTATATAGTTTTATATAGTTTTATATAGTTTTGTTAGTTTTTTATAGTTTTATAGAGTTTTATATAGTTTTATATAGTTTCGTATAGTTTTATATAGTTTTATATAGTTTTATAGAGTTTCATACAGTTTTATATAGTTTTATTCGTTTTATATAGTTTTGTATAGTTTTATATAGTTTTATATAGTTTTATATAGTTTTATATAGTTTTATATAGTTTTATATAGTTTTATATAGTTTTATATAGTTTTGTTAGTTTTGTATAGTTTTATATAGATTTATATAGTTTTATATAGTTTTATATAGTTTTATATTGTGTTATATAGTTTTATAGAGTTTTATATAGTTTTATATAGTTTTGTTAGTTTTATATAGTTTTATATAATTTTATATAGTGTTATATAGTTTTATAGAGTTTTATATAGTTTTATATAGTTTTGTTAGGTTTGTATGGTTTTATACAGTTTTATATAGTGTCATATAGTTTTATATGGTTTTGTTGGTTCTTTATAGTTGTATATAGTTTTATATAGTTTTATATGGTTTTGTTAGTTTTGTATAGTTTTATATAGTTTTATGTAGTTTTATAGAGTTTCATATAGTTTTATATAGATTTATTCGTTTTATATAGTTTTATATAGTTTTATAGAGTTTTATATAGTTTTATATAGTATTATATAGTTTTATATGGTTTGGTTAGTTTTGTATAGTTTTATGTAGTTTTATAGAGTTTCATATAGTTTTATATAGATTTATTCGTTTTATATAGTTTTATATAGTTTTATAGAGTTTTATATTGTTTTATATAGTTTTATATAGTTTTGTTAGTTTTTTATAGTTTTATATAGTTTAATATAGGTTCATATAGTTTTATATAATTTTGTTAGTTTTATATAGTTGTATATAGTTTTATGTAGTTTTGTTAGTTTTTTATAGTTTTATATAGTTTTATATAGTTTTATATAGTTTTGTTAGTTTTGTATGGTTTTATACAGTTTTATATAGTGTCATATAGTTTTATATAGTTTTGTTAGATTTATATAGTTGTATATAGTTTTATATAGTTTTGTTAGTTTTGTATAGTTTTATATAGTTTTATATAGTTTCATATAGTTTTATATAGTTTTATATAGTTTCATATAGTTTTATATAGCTTTATATAGTTTTATATAGTGTTATATAGTTTTATATAGTTTTATATAGTTTTACATAGTTTCATATAGTTTTATATAGTTTTATAGAGTTTTATATAGTTTTATATAGTTTATATAGTTTTATACAGTTTCAGACAGTTTTATATAGTTTTATATAGTTTATATATTTTTATACTGTTTCAGACAGTTTTATATAGTTTTATATAGTTTCATATAGTTTCATATAGTTTTATATAGTTTTATATAGTTTCATATAGTTTTATATAGTTTTGTTAGTTTTATATAGTTGTATATAGTTTTATATAGTTTTGCTAGTTTTGTATAGTTTTATATAGTTTTATATAGTTTCATATAGTTTTATATAGTTTTGTTAGTTTTATATAGTTGTATATAGTTTTATATAGTTTTGCTAGTTTTGTATAGTTTTATATAGTTTTATATAGTTTCATATAGTTTTAGATAGTTTTATATAGTTTTGTTAGTTTTATATGGTGTTATATAGTTTTATATAGTTTTATATATTTTTATATGGTTTTGTCAGATTTGTATAGTTTTATATAGTTTTATATAGTTTTATAGAGTTTCATATAGTTTTATATAGTTTTATTCGTTTTATATAGTTTTATATAGTTTTATATAGTTTTATAGAGTTTTATATAGTTTTATATAGTTTTATATAGTTTTGTTAGTTTTGTATAGTTTTATATAGTTTTATATAGTTTCACATAGTTTCATAGAGTTTTATATAGTTTTATATAGTTTTATATAGTTTCATATAGTTTTATATAGTTTTGTTAGTTTTATATACTTTTATATAGATTTATATAGTTTTATATAGGTTTATATAGTTTTATATTGTGTTATATAGTTTTATAGAGTTTTATATAGTTTTATATAGTTTTGTTAGTTTTATATAGTTTTATATAGTTTTGTTTGTTATGTGCAGTTTTGTGTAGTTTTATATAGTTTTATATAGTTTTGTTAGTTTTGTATAGTTTTATATAGTTTCATATAGTTTTATATAGTTTTATATAGTTTCATATAGTTTTATATAGTTTTGTTAGTTTTGTATAGCTTTATATAGTTTTATATAGTTTCTTATAGTTTTGTATAGTTTTATATAGTTTTATATAGTTTTATATAGTTTTGTTAGTTTTGTATGGTTTTATACAGTTTTATATGGTGTCATATAGTTTTATACAGTTTTGTTAGTTTTATGTAGTTGTATATAGTTTTATATAGCTTTGTTAGTTTTATATAGTTTTATTCGTTTTATATGGTTTTGTTAATTTTGTATAGTTTGATATAGTTTTATATAATTTTATAGCGTTTCATATAGTTTTATATAGTTTTATTCGTTTTATATAGTTTAATATAATTTTATATAGTTTTATTTAGTTTTGTTAGTTTTATACAGTTTTATATATATTTATATAGTTTTATATAGTTTTATATAATTTTGTATAATGTTATATAGTTTTATAGAGTTTTATATAGTTTCATATAGTTTTATATAGTTTTATATAGTTTCATATAGCTTTATATAGTTTTATATAGTTTTGTTAGTTTTGTATAGTTTTATATAGTTTTATATAGTTTTATATAGTTTTATAGAGTTTCATATAGTTTTATATAGTTTTATTCGTTTTATATAGTTTAATATAGTTTTATAGAGTTTTATATAGTTTTGTTAGTTTTATATACTTTTATATAGATTTATATAGTTTTATATAGTTTTATATAGCTTTGTTAGTTTTGTATAGTTTTATATAGTTTTATATAGTTTTATATAGTTTTATATAGTTTTGTTAGTTTTGTGCAGTTTTGTATAGTTTTATATAGTTTTATATAGTTTTATTATTTTTATATACTTTTATAGAGTTTTATATAGTTTTATATAGGTTTATGAGTTTTATATAGTTTTACGTAGTTTTATATAGTTATAAATAGTTTTGTTAGATTAATATAGTTTTTTATAGATTTATATAGCTTTGTTAGTTTTGTATAGTTTTATATAGTTTTATATAGTTTTATATAGTTTTGTTAGTTTTTTATAGTTTCATATAGTTTTATATAGTTTTGTTAGTTTTGTATAGTTTTATGTAGTTTTATATAGTTTTATATAGTTTTATATAGTTTTATATAGTTTTGTTAGTTTTGTATGGTGTTATATAGTTTTATATAGTTTTATATAGTTTTATATGGTTTTGTTAGTTTTGTATAGTTTTATATCGTTTTATATAGTTTTATAGAGTTTCATATAGTTTTATATAGTTTTATTCGTTTTATATAGTTTTGTATAGTTTTACATAGTTTAATAGAGTTTCATATAGTTTTATATGGTTTTATTCGTTTTATATAGTTTTGTATAGTTTTATATACTTTTACATAGTTTTATATAGTTTAATATAGTTTTATGTAGTTTTGTTAGTTTTGTATGGTGTTATATAGTTTTATATAGTTTTATATAGTTTTATATGGTTTTGTTAATTTTGTATAGTTTGATATAGTTTTATATAGTTTTATAGCGTTTCATATAGTTTTATATAGTTTTATTCGTTTTATATAGTTTAATATAATTTTATATAGTTTTATTTAGTTTTGTTAGTTTTATACAGTTTTATATAGATTTATATAGTTTTATATAGTTTTATATAATTTTATATAATGTTATATAGTTTTATAGAGTTTTATATAGTTTCATATAGTTTTATATAGTTTTATATAGTTTCATATAGTTTTATATAGTTTTATATAGTTTTGTTAGTTTTGTATAGTTTTATATAGTTTTATAGAGTTTCATATAGTTTTATATAGTTTTATTCGTTTTATATAGTTTAATATAGTTTTATAGAGTTTTATATAGTTTTGTTAGTTTTATATACTTTTATATAGATTTATATAGTTTTATATAGCTTTGTTAGTTTTGTATAGTTTTATATAGTTTTATATAGTTTTATATAGTTTTGTTAGTTTTGTGCAGTTTTGTATAGTTTTATGTAGTTTTATATAGTTTTATTATTTTTATATACTTTTATAGAGTTTTATATAGTTTTATATAGGTTTATTAGTTTTATATAGTTTTACATAGTTTTATATAGTTTAAAATAGTTTTGTTAGATTAATATAGTTTTTTATAGATTTATATAGCTTTGTTAGTTTTGTATAGTTTTATATAGTTTTATATAGTTTTATATAGTTTTGTTAGTTTTTTATAGTTTCATATAGTTTTATATAGTTTTGTTAGTTTTGTATAGTTTTATGTAGTTTTATATAGTTTTATATAGTTTTATATAGTTTTATATAGGTTTGTTAGTTTTGTATGGTGTTATATAGTTTTATATAGTTTTATATAGTTTTATATGGTTTTGTTAGTTTTGTATAGTTTTATATCGTTTTATATAGTTTTATAGAGTTTCATATAGTTTTATATAGTTTTATTCGTTTTATATAGTTTATATAGTTTTATAGAGTTTTATATAGTTTTATATAGTTTTATATAGTTTTGTTAGTTTTATATAGTTTTATATAGGTTTATATAGTTTTATATAGTTTTATATAGTTTTATATAGTGTTATATAGTTTTATAGAGTTTAATATAGTTTTATATAGTTTAATATAGTTTTATATAGTTTTATATAGTTCTACAGAGTTTTATATAGGCTTATATAGTTTTGTTAGTTTTATATAGCTTTATATAGTTTTATATAGTTTTATATAGTTTTATACAGCTTTATATAGTTTCATATAGTTTTATATGGTCATATATGGTTTTATATAGTTTTATACAGTTTTATATAATTTTATATAGTTCTACATAGTTTTATATAGTTTTATATAGTTTTATATAGTTTTATATAGTTTTATATTGGTTTATTAGTTTTATACAGTCTTATATAGTTTTATATAGTTTTATATAGTTTTATATAGTTCTATACACTTTTATATAGGTTTATATAGTTCTATAGACTTTTATATAGGTTTATATAGTTTTATATAGTTTTATATAGTTTTATATAGTATTATATAGTTATATATAGTGTTATGTAGTTTTATATAGTTTGAAATAGTTTTATATAGTTTTATACAGTTTTATATAGCTTTATATAGTTCTACATAGTTTTATATAGCTTTGTATTGCTTCATATAGTTTTATATAGTTTTATATAGTTTTATATAGTTCTATAGAGTCTTATATAGGTTTATATAGTTTTGTTAGTTTTATATAGTTTTATATAGGTTTATATAGTTTTATATAGTTTTATATAGTTTTATACAGTTTTATATAGTTTTACATAGTTTTATATAGTTTTATATAGTTTTATAGAATTTTATATAGTTTTACATAGTACTATATCGTTTTATATAGTTTTATTCGTTTTATATAGTTTTGTTAGTTTTATATAGTTTTATATAGTTTTATATAGTTTTATATAGTTCTATAGAGTTTTATATAGGTTTATATAGTTTTGTTAGTTTTATATAGTTTTATATAGTTTTATATAGTTTTATATAGATTTATATAGCTTTATATAGTTTTATACAGATTTATATAGTCATATATGGTTTTATATAGTTTTTTACAGTTTTATGTAGTTTTATATAGTTTTATATAGTTTTACATGGTTTTGGTAATTTTGTATAGTTTGACATAGTTTTATATGGTACTATATAGTTTTATATAGATTTATATAGTTCGACATAGTTGTATATAGGTTTATATAGTTTTATATAGTTTTATATAGTTTTATACAGTTTTATATAGTTTAATATAGTTTAATATAGTTTTATATAGTTTTATATAGTTCTATATAGTTTTATACAGTTTTATATAGTTTTATATAGTTTTATATAGTTTTATATAGTTTTATGGAGTTTTAGATAGTTTTATATAATTTTGTTAGTTTTATACACTTTTATATAGTTTTATATAGTTTTATATAGTACTATATAGTTTTATATAGTTTTATTCGTTTTATATAGTTTTGTTAGTTTTATATAGTTTTATATAATTTTGTATAGTTTTTTATAGTTTTGTTAGTTTTATATAGTTTTATATAGTTATATATGTTTTATATTGTTTTATATAGTTTTATATAGTTTAATATAGTTTCGTTAGTTTTATGTAGTTTTATATAGTTTTATATAGTTTTATATAGTGCTATATAGTTTTATATAGTTTTATTAGTTTTATATCGTTTTATATAGTTTTATATGGTTTTATATAGTTTTAAATAGTTTTATATATTTTTATAGAGTTTTATATAGTTTTACATAGTTTTATACAGTTTTATATTGTTTTATATAGATTTATTAGTTTTATTAGTTTTATTATAGCTTTATATAGTTTTAGATAGTATTATACCGTTTTATATAGTTTTATATAGTTCTATATAGTTTTATATAGCTTTATATAGTTTTATATAGTTTTATATAGTTTTGTTAGTTTTATATAGTTTTATATAGTTTTATATAGTTTTATATTGTTTTATATAGGTTTATATAGTTTTATATAGTTTTATATAGTTTAATATAGTTTTATATTGTTTTATATAGTTTTATATAGTTTTATATAGTTCTATAGAGTTTTATATAGTTTTATATAGTTTTATATAGTTTTATATAGTTCTATATAGATTTATATAGTTTCATATAGTACTATATAGTTTTATATAGTTTTATTAGTTTTATATAGTTTTATTAGCTTTATATCGTTTTATATCGTTTTATATAGTTTTATATAGTTTTATATAGTTTTGTTAGTTTTATATAGTTTTATATAATTTTATATAGTTTTAAATATTTTTATATAGTTTTATAGAGTTTTATAGAGTTTTATATGGTTTTATATAGATTTATTAATTTTATTAGTTATATTATAGCTTTATATAGTTTTATATAGTATTATACAGTTTTATATAGTTTTATATAGTTTTATATAGTTTTATCCAGTTTTATATAGTTTAATACAGTTTCAGACACTTTTATATAGTTTTATATAGTTTTATACATTTCTATATGGTTTTATAATGATTTACTAGTTTTATTAGGTTTATTATAGCTTTATATAGTTCTATATAGTATTATACAGTTTTATATAGTTTTATATAGTTTTATATAGTTTTATATAGTTTGTTAGTTTTATATAGGTTTATATAGTTTTATATAGTTTTATATAGTTTTATATAGTCTTATATAGTTTTTATAGTTTTATATAGTTTTGATAGTTTTATATAGTTTTATGTAGTTTTATTAGCTTTATATCGTTTTATATAGTTTTATATAGTATTATACAGTTTTATATAGTTTTATATAGTTCTACATAATTTTATATAGCTTTATATAGTTTTATATAGTTTTATATAGTTTTCATAGTTTTATACAGGTTCAGACAGTTTTATATAGTTCTATACAGTTTCATATACTTTTGTTAGTTTTATATCGTTTTATTAGTTTTATATCGTTTTATTAGTTTTATATCGTTTTATATAGTTTTATATAGTTTTATATAGTTTTGGTTGTTTTGTATAGTTTGACATAGTTTTATATAGTTTTATACAGTTTTATATAGTTTTATATAGTTTTATATAGTTTTATGGAGTTTTATATAGTTTTATAGAATTTTGTTAGTTTTATATAGTTTTATATAGTTTTATATAGTTTTATATAGTTTACATAGTTTTATACAGTTTCAGACATTTTTATATAGTTCTATAGAGTTTCATATACTTTTGTTAGTTTTATATCGTTTTATTAGTTTTATATCGTTTTATTAGTTTTATATCGTTTTATATAGTTTTATATAGTTTTATAGAGTTTTGGTAGTTTTGTATAGTTTTATATAGTTTTATATAGTTTTATATAGTTTTATATAGTTTTTTTAGTTTTGTGCAGTTTTGTATAGTTTTATATAGTTTTATATAGTTTTATTATTTTTATATACTTTTATAGAGTTTTATATAGTTTTATATAGGTTTATTAGTTTTATATAGTTTTACATAGTTTTATATAGTTTAAAATAGTTTTGTTAGATTAATATAGTTTTTTATAGATTTATATAGCTTTGTTAGTTTTGTATAGTTTTATATAGTTTTATATAGTTTTATATAGTTTTGTTAGTTTTTTATAGTTTCATATAGTTTTATATAGTTTTGTTAGTTTTGTATAGTTTTATGTAGTTTTATATAGTTTTATATAGTTTTATATATAGTTTTATATGGTTTTGTTAGTTTTGTATGGTGTTATATAGTTTTATATAGTTTTATATAGTTTTATATGGTTTTGTTAGTTTTGTATAGTTTTATATCGTTTTATATAGTTTTATAGAGTTTCATATAGTTTTATATAGTTTTATTCGTTTTATATAGTTTATATAGTTTTATAGAGTTTTATATAGTTTTATATAGTTTTATATAGTTTTGTTAGTTTTATATAGTTTTATATAGGTTTATATAGTTTTATATAGTTTTATATAGTTTTATATAGTGTTATATAGTTTTATAGAGTTTTATATAGTTTTATATAGTTTTATATAGTTTTATATAGTTTTGTTAGTTTTATATAGTTTTATATAGGTTTATATAGTTTTATATAGTTTTATATAGTTTTATATAGTGTTATATGGTTTTATAGAGTTTTATATAGTTTTATATAGTTTTGTTAGTTTTATATACTTTTATATAGATTTATATAGTTTTATATAGTTTTATATAGTTCTATAGAGTTTTATATAGGTTTATATACTTTTCTTAGTTTTATATAGTTTTTTATAGTTTTATATAATTTTATAGAGTTTTATATAGTTTTATATGGTTTTATATAGTTTTATACAGTTTTATATAGTTTAATATAGTTTTATATAGTTTTATATAGTTTTATATAGTTTTATATAGTTTTATATAGTTTAATATAGTTTTAGAAAGTTTTATATAGTTTTATATAGTTTTATATAGTACTATATAGATTTATATAGTTTTATATAGTTTTATATAGTTTTGTATAGTTTTATATAGTTTTATATAGTTTTATATTGTTTTATATAGTTTTATATAGTGTTATATAGTTTCATATAGTGTTATATAGTTTTATAGAGTTTTATATAGTTTTATATAGTTTTGTTAGTTTTATATAGTTTTATATAGTTTTATATAGTTTTATATAGTTTTATATAGTTTTATATTGGTTTATTAGTTTTATATAGTCTTATATAGTCTTATATAGTTTTATATAGTTTTGTTAGTTTTATATAGTTTTATATAGTTCTACATAGTTTTATATAGCATTGTATAGTTTTGTATAGTTTTATATAGTTTTATAGATTTTTATATAGTTTTATATACTTTTATATAGTTTTATAGAGTTTAATATAGTTTTATATAGTTTAATATAGTTTTATATAGTTTTATATAGTTCTACAGAGTTTTATATAGGCTTATATAGTTTTGTTAGTTTTATATAGCTTTATATAGTTTTATATAGTTTTATATAGTTTTATACAGCTTTATATAGTTTCATATAGTTTTATATGGTCATATATGGTTTTATATAGTTTTATACAGTTTTATATAATTTTATATAGTTCTACATAGTTTTATATAGTTTTATATAGTTTTATATAGTTTTATATAGTTTTATATTGGTTTATTAGTTTTATACAGTCTTATATAGTTTTATATAGTTTTATATAGTTTTGTTAGTTTTATATAGTTTTATATAGTTCTATAGACTTTTATATAGGTTTATATAGTTCTATAGACTTTTATATAGGTTTATATAGTTTTATATAGTTTTATATAGTTTTATATAGTATTATATAGTTTTATATAGTGTTATGTAGTTTTATATAGTTTGAAATAGTTTTATATAGTTTTATACAGTTTTATATAGTTTTATATAGTTCTACATAGTTTTATATAGCTTTGTATTGTTTCATATAGTTTTATATAGTTTTATATAGTTTTATATAGTTCTATAGAGTCTTATATAGGTTTATATAATTTTGTTAGTTTTATATAGTTTTATATAGGTTTATATAGTTTTATATAGTTTTATATAGTTTTATACAGTTTTATATAGTTTTACATAGTTTTATATAGTTTTATATAGTTTTATAGAATTTTATATAGTTTTACATAGTACTATATAGTTTTATATAGTTTTATTCGTTTTATATAGTTTTGTTAGTTTTATATAGTTTTATATAGTTTTATATAGTTTTATATAGTTCTATAGAGTTTTATATAGGTTTATATAGTTTTGTTAGTTTTATATAGTTTTATATAGTTTTATATAGTTTTATATAGATTTATATAGCTTTATATAGTTTTATACATATTTATATAGTCATATATGGTTTTATATAGTTTTTTACAGTTTTATGTAGTTTTATATAGTTTTATATAGTTTTACACGGTTTTGGTAATTTTGTATAGTTTGTCATAGTTTTATATGGTTCTATATTGTTTTATATAGTTTTATATAGTTCGACATAGTTGTATAGAGGTTTATTTAGTTTTATATAGTTTTATATAGTTTTATACAGTTTTATATAGTTTAATATAGAATAATATAGTTTTATATAGTTTTATATAGTTCTATATAGTTTTATACAGTTTTATATAGTTTTATATAGTTTTATATAGTTTTATATAGTTTTATGGAGTTTTAGATAGTTTTATATAATTTTGTTAGTTTTATACACTTTTATATAGTTTTATATAGTTTTATATAGTACTATATAGTTTTATATAGTTTTATTCGTTTTATATAGTTTTGTTAGTTTTATATAGTTTTATATAATTTTGTATAGTTTTTTATAGTTTTGTTAGTTTCATATAGTTTTATATAGTTATATATGTTTTATATTGTTTTATATAGTTTTATATAGTTTAATATAGTTTCGTTAGTTTTATGTAGTTTTATATAGTTTTATATAGTTTTATATAGTGTTATATAGTTTTATATAGTTTTATTAGTTTTATATCGTTTTATATAGTTTTATATGTTTTTATATAGTTTTAAATAGTTTTATATATTTTTATAGAGTTTTATATAGTTTTACATAGTTTTATACAGTTTTATATTGTTTTATATAGATTTATTAGTTTTATTAGTTTTATTATAGCTTTATATAGTTTTAGATAGTATTATACCGTTTTATATAGTTTTATATAGTTCTATATAGTTTTATATAGCTTTATATAGTTTTATATAGTTTTATATAGTTTTGTTAGTTTTATATAGTTTTATATAGTTTTATATTGTTTTATATAGGTTTATATAGTTTTATATAGTTTTATATAGTTTAATATAGTTTTATATTGTTTTATATAGTTTTATATAGTTTTATATAGTTCTATAGAGTTTTATATAGTTTTATATAGTTTTATATAGTTTTATATAGTTCTATATAGATTTATATAGTTTCATATAGTACTATATAGTTTCATATAGTTTTATTAGTTTTATATAGTTTTATTAGCTTTATATCGTTTTATATCGTTTTATATAGTTTTATATAGTTTTATATAGTTTTGTTAGTTTTATATAGTTTTGTTAGTTTTATATAGTTTTATATAATTTTATATAGTTTTAAATATTTTTATATAGTTTTATAGAGTTTAATACAGTTTTATATGGTTTTATATAGATTTATTAATTTTATTAGTTATATTATAGCTTTATATAGTTTTATATAGTATTATACAGTTTTATATAGTTTTATATAGTTTTATATAGTTTTATCCAGTTTTATATAGTTTAATACAGTTTCAGACACTTTTATATAGTTTTATATAGTTTTATACATTTCTATATGGTTTTATATAGTTTTATACATTTCTATATGGTTTTATATAGATTTACTAGTTTTATTAGGTTTATTATAGCTTTATATAGTTTTATATAGTATTATACAGTTTTATATAGTTTTATATAGTTTTATATAGTTTTATATAGTTTGTTAGTTTTATATAGTTTTATATAGTTTTATATAGTTTTATATAGTTTTATATTGGTTTATTAGTTTTATATAGTCTAATATAGTTTTTATAGTTTTATATAGTTTTGATAGTTTTATATAGTTTTATATAGTTTTATTAGCTTTATATCGTTTTATATAGTTTTATATAGTATTATACAGTTTTATATAGTTTTATATAGTTCTACATAATTTTATATAGCTTTATATAGTTTTATATAGTTTTATATAGTTTTCATAGTTTTATACAGTTTCAGACAGTTTTATATAGTTCTATAGAGTTTCATATACTTTTGTTAGTTTTATATCGTTTTATTAGTTTTATATCGTTTTATTAGTTTTATATCGTTTTATATAGTTTTATATAGTTTTATATAGTTTTGGTAGTTTTGTATAGTTTGACATAGTTTTATATAGTTTTATACAGTTTTATATAGTTGTATATAGTTTTATATAGTTTTATATAGTTTTATTAGTTTTATATAGTTTTATATAGTTTTATATAGTTGTGTCAGTTTTATATAATTTAATATAATTTTATATAGTTTTAAATAGTTTTATATAGTTTTATACAGTTCTATACAGTTTTATATAGTTCTACATAGTTTTATATAGCTTTGTATCGTTTTATATAGTTTTATATAGTTTTATTCGTATTATATTGTTTTGTTAGTTTTATATAGTTTTATATAATTTTGTATAGTTTTTTATAGTTTTGTTAGTTTTATATAGTTTTATATAGTTATATATGTTTTATATTGTTTTATATAGTTTTATATAGTTTAATATAGTTTTATTAGTTTTATATAGTTTTATATAGTTTTATATAGTTTTATATAGTTTTATGAAGTTTTATATAGTTTTATATAGTTTTGTTAGTTTTATATAGTTTTCTATAATTTTATAAAGTTTTAAATATTTTTATATAGTTTTATAGAGTTTTATACAGTTTTATATGGTTTTATATAGATTTATTAATTTTATTAATTATATTATAGCTTTATATAGTTTTATATAGTATTATACAGTTTTATATAGTTTCATATAGTTTTATATTGTTTTATATTGTTCTATAGAGTTTTATATAGGTTTATATAGTTTTGATAGTTTTATATAATTTTATATAGTTTTATATAGTTTTATATAGTTTTATATAGTTTTATATAGTTTACATAGTTTTATACAGTTTCAGACAGTTTTATATAGTTCTATACAGTTTCATATACTTTTGTTAGTTTTATATCGTTTTATTAGTTTTATATCGTTTTATTAGTTTTATATCGTTTTATATAGTTTTATATAGTTTTATATAGTTTTGGTAGTTTTGTATAGTTTGACATAGTTTTATATAGTTTTATACAGTTTTATATAGTTTTATATAGTTTTATATAGTTTTATGGAGTTTTATATAGTTTTATAGAATTTTGTTAGTTTTATATAGTTTTATATAGTTTTATATAGTTTTATATAGTTTACATAGTTTTATACAGTTTCAGACAGTTTTATATAGTTCTATAGAGTTTCATATACTTTTGTTAGTTTTATATCGTTTTATTAGTTTTATATCGTTTTATTAGTTTTATATCGTTTTATATAGTTTTATATAGTTTTATAGAGTTTTGGTAGTTTTGTATAGTTTGACATAGTTTTATATATTTTTATAGAGTTTTATATAGTTTTACATAGTTTTATACAGTTTTATATTGTTTTATATAGATTTATTAGTTTTATTAGTTTTATTATAGCTTTATATAGTTTTAAATAGTATTATACCGTTTTATATAGTTTTATATAGTTCTATATAGTTTTATATAGCTTTATATAGTTTTATATAGTTTTATATAGTTTTGTTAGTTTTATATAGTTTTATATAGATTTATATAGTTTTGTTAGTTTTATATAGTTTTATATAGTTTTATATAGTTTTATATAGGTTTATATAGTTTTATGTAGTTTTATATAGTTTCATATAGTTTTATATTGTTTTATATAGTTTTATATAGTTTTATATAGTTCTATAGAGTTTTATATAGTTTTATATAGTTTTAGATAGTTTTATATAGTTTTATATAGTTTTATATAGTTTTATATAGTTTTATATAGTTTTATGTAGTTTTATATAGTTTTATATAGTTTTATATAGTGTTATATAGTTTCATATAGTGTTATATAGTTTTATAGACTTTTATATAGATTTATATAGTTTTGTTAGATTTCTATAGTTTTATACAGTTTTATATAGTTTTATATGGTTTTATATAGTTTTAAATAGTTTTATATATTTTTATAGAGTTTTATATATTTTTATAGAGTTTTATATAGTTTTACATAGTTTTATATAGTTTTATGTAGTTTTATATACGTTTATATAGTTTTATATAGTTTTATATAGTTTCATATAGTTTTATATTGTTCTATATAGTTTTATATAGTTTTATATAGTTCTATAGAGTTTTATATAGTTTTATATAGTTTTATATAGTTCTATAGAGTTTTATATAGCTTTATATAGTTTTATATAGTTTTATATAGTTTTGTTAGTTTTATATAGTTTTATATAGATTTATATAGTTTTGTTAGTTTTATATAGTTTTATATAGTTTTATATAGTTTTATATAGGTTTATATAGTTTTATACAGTTATATATAGTTTCATATAGTTTTATATTGTTTTATATAGTTTTATATAGTTTTATATAGTTCTATAGAGTTTTATATAGTTTTATATAGTTTTATATAGTTTTATATAGCTTTGTATCGTTTTATATAGTTTTATATAGTTTTATATAGTTTTATATAGTTTTATATAGTTTTATATAGTTTTATATAGTTTAATATAGATTTATATAGTTTTATATAGTTTTATATAGTTTTATATAGTTCTAT
Source organism: Nomia melanderi (assembly GCF_051020985.1). Classification (NCBI taxonomy): domain Eukaryota; kingdom Metazoa; phylum Arthropoda; class Insecta; order Hymenoptera; family Halictidae; genus Nomia; species Nomia melanderi. Next base: position 1,482 of record NW_027476039.1, on the reverse strand, counting down.
ATAGATTTATATAGTTTCATATAGTACTATATAGTTTTATATAGTTTTATTAGTTTTATATAGTTTTATTAGCTTTATATCGTTTTATATCGTTTTATATCGGTTTATATAGTTTTATATAGTTTTATATAGTTTTGTTAGTTTTATATAGTTTTATATAATTTTATATAGTTTTATATAGTTTTGTTAGTTTTATATAGTTTTATATAATTTTATATAGTTTTATATAGTTTTGTTAGTTTTATATAGTTTTATATAATTTTATATAGTTTTAAATATTTTTATATAGTTTCATAGAGTTTTATACAGTTTTATATGGTTTTATATAGATTTATTAATTTTATTAGTTATATTATAGCTTTATATAGTTTTATATAGTATTATACAGTTTTATATAGTTTTATATAGTTCTACATAGTTTTATATAGCTTTATATAGTTTTATATAGTTTTATATAGTTTTATCGAGTTTTAAACAGTTTTGTATAGTTTTATAGAGTTTTATATAGTTTTATATAGTTTTATATTGTTTTATATAGTTTTATATAGTTTTATATAGTTCTATAGAGTTTTATATAGTTTTATATAATTTTGTTAGTTTTATATAGTTTAATAGTTTTATATAGTTTTATAGAGTTTTATATAGTTTTATATAGTTTTATATAGTTTTATATAGTTTTATATAGTTTTATATAGTTTTATATAGTTTTATATAGTTTTATATATTTTTATATAGTTTTATGTAATTCTATATAGTGTTATATAGCTTTATATAGTTTTATTAGTTTTGTTAGTTTTATATAGTTTTGTTAGTTTTATATAGTTTTGTTAGTTTTATATAGTTTTATATAGTTTTATACAGTTTTATATAGTTTTAATAGTTTTATATAGTTTTATATAGTTTTATATAGTTTTATACAGTTCTATATAGTTTTATATAGTTCTACATAGTTTTATATAGCTTTGTATCGTTTTATGTAGTTTTATATAGTTTTATTCGTTTTATATAGTTTTGTTAGTTTTATATAGTTTTATATAATTTTGTATAGTTTTTTATAGTTTTGTTAGTTTTATATAGTTTTATATAGTTATATATGTTTTATATTGTTTTATATAGTTTTATATAGTTTAATATAGTTTTATTAGTTTTATATAGTTTTATATAGTTTTATATAGTTTTATATAGTTTTATGGAGTTTTATATAGTTTTATATAATTTTGTTAGTTTTATATAGTTTTATATAGTTTTATATAGTTTTATATAGTTCTATAGAGTTTTATATAGGTTTATATAGTTTTGTTAGTTTTATATAGTTTTATATAGTTTTATATAGTTTTATATAGATTTATATAGCTTTATATAGTTTTATACAGATTTATATAGTCATATATGGTTTTATATAGTTTTTTACAGTTTTATGTAGTTTTATATAGTTTTATATAATTTTACATGGTTTTGGTAATTTTGTATAGTTTGACATAG
>NW_027476038.1:0-20951 GCF_051020985.1 Nomia melanderi | reverse complement strand
ACAAAACTATATAAAACTATATAAAAGCAACAAAACTATATAAAACTGTATAAAACTATATAAAACTATATAAAACTTTATAAAACTATATAGAACTAATAAAGCTACATAAAACTATATAAAACTATATAAAACTAACAAAACTATATAAACCTATATAAAACTCTATAGAACTATATAAAACTATATAAACCTATATAAAACTATGTGAAACTATATAAAACTATATAAAACTAATAAAACAATATAAAACTATATATAACTATATAAAAGCAACAAAACTATATAAAACTGTTCAAAACAATATAAAACTATATAAAACTTTATAAAACTATATAGAACTAATAATGCTACATAAAACTATATAAAACTATATAAAACTAACAAAACTATATAAAATTATATAAAACTATATAAAACTGTATAAAACTAATAAAACTATATAAAACTATAAAAAACTATATAATACTAACAAAACTATATAAGAGTAACAAAACTATATAAAACTATATAAAACTCTATAAAACTATATAAAACTACATAAAACTATATAAAACTATATAAAACTATATAAAACTATAAAAAACTATATAAAACACTATAAAACTATTAAAATTATATAAAACTAACAAAACCATATATACCCATGTAAAACTCTATAGAACTATATAAAACTATATAAAACTACATAAAACTACATAAAACTAACAAAACTATATAAAACTATATAAAACTATATAAAACTATATAAAACTAACAAAACTATATAAAACTATATAAAACTAATAAAACTATATAAAACTATATAAAACATTATAAAACTAATAAAACTATATAAAACTATATAAAACATTATAAAACTATATTAAAGTAATTAAACTATATAAAACTCTATAAAACTATATAACACTATATAAAACTATATAAAACTATATAAAACTATATAAAACTATATAAAACTAATAAAACTAATGAAACTAATAAAACTATATAAAACTATATAAAACTAATGAAACTAATAAAACTATATAAAACTATATAAAACTGTATAAAACTATATAAAACTGTATAAAACTTTATAAAACTATACAAAACTATATAAAACTATAAAAAACTATATAAAACACTATAAAACTATTAAAATTATATAAAACTAACAAAACCATATATACCCATGAAAAACTCTATAGAACTATATAAAACTATATAAAACTACATAAAACTACATAAAACTAACAAAACTATATAAAACTATATAAAACTATATAAAACTATATAAAACTAACAAAACTATATAAAACTATATAAAACTAATAAAACTATATAAAACTATATAAAACATTATAAAACTAATAAAACTATATAAAACTATATAAAACATTATAAAACTATATTAAAGTAATTAAACTATATAAAACTCTATAAAACTATATAACACTATATAAAACTATATAAAACTATATAAAACTATATAAAACTATATAAAACTAATAAAACTAATGAAACTAATAAAACTATATAAAACTATATAAAACTAATGAAACTAATAAAACTATATAAAAACTATATAAAACTGTATAAAACTATATAAAACTGTATAAAACTTTATAAAACTATACAAAACTATATAAAACCATAAAAAGCTGACAAAACTATATAAAACTATATAAAACTATATAAAACGATACGAAACAATTTGAAACTCTATAAAAATTTATAACACTATATAAAACTATATAAAACTATATAAAACTAACAAAACTATATAAAACTATATAAAACTATATAAAACTATATAGTACTATATAAAACTATATATAACTATATAAAACTAACATAACGATATAAAACTATATAAAACTCTATAAAACTATATAAAACTATATAAAACTATATAAAACTATACAAAACTATATATAACTATATAAAACTATATACAAGCAACAAAGCTATATAAAACTGTATAAAACTATATAAAACTATATAAAACTTTATAAAACTATATAGAACTAATAAAGCTACATAAAACTATATAAAACTATATAAAACTAACGAAACTATATAAACCTATATAAAACTCTATAGAACTATATAAAACTATATAAAACTATATAAAACTATATGAAACTATATAAAACTATATAAAACTAATAAAACAATATAAAACTATATAAAACTATATAAAAGCAACAAAACTATATAAAACTGTTCAAAACAATATAAAACTATATAAAACTTTATAAAACTATATAGAACTAATAAAGCTACATAAAACTATATAAAACTATATAAAACTAACAAAACTATATAAAATTATATAAAACTATATAAAACTGTATAAAACTAATAAAACTATATAAAACTATAAAAAACTATATAATACTAACAAAACTATATAAGAGTAACAAAACTATATAAAACTATATAAAACTCTATAAAACTATATAAAACTATATAAAACTACATAAAACTATATAAAACTATATAAAACTATATAAAACTATAAAAAACTATATAAAACACTATAAAACTATTAAAATTATATAAAACTAACAAAACCATATATACCCATGTAAAACTCTATAGAACTATATAAAACTATATAAAACTATATAAAACTAACAAAACTATATAAAACTATATAAAACTATATAAAACTATATAAAACTAACAAAACTATATAAAACTATATAAAAACTAATAAAACTATATAAAACTATATAAAACATTATAAAACTAATGAAACTATATAAAACTATATAAAACGTTATAAAACTATATTAAAGTAATTAAACTATATAAAACTCTATAAAACTATATAACACTATATAAAACTATATAAAACTATATAAAACTATATAAAAGCAACAAAACTATATAAAACTGTATAAAACTATATAAAACTAACAAAACTATATAAAAGTAACAAAACTATATAAAACTATATAAAACTCTATAAAACTATATAACACTATATAAAACTATATAAAACTATATAAAACAATATAAAACTAATAAAACTATAAAGAACTATGTAAAACTAAAAAAACTATATAAAACTATATAAAGCTCTATAAAACTATATAACACTATATAAAACTATATAAAACTATATAAAAAATTATAAAACTATATAAAACTATATAAAACTAACAAAACTATATAAAACTATATAAAACTAATAAAACTATATAAAACTATATAAAACATTATAAAACTAATAAAACTATATAAAACTATATAAAACATTATAAAACTATATAAAAGTAATTAAACTATGTAAAACTCTATAAAACTTTATAACACTATATAAAACTATATAAAACTATATAAAACTATATAAAACCATATAAAAGCAACGAAACTATATAAAACTGTATAAAACTATATAAAACTAACAAAACTATATAAAAGTAACAAAACTATATAAAACTATATAAAACTCTATAAAACTATATAACACTATATAAAACTATATAAAACTATATAAAACTATATAAAAGCAACAAAACTATATAAAACTGTATAAAACTATATAAAACTACATAAAACTATATAAAACTATATAAAACAATATAAAACTATAAAAAACTGTATAAAACTATAAAAAACTGTATAAAACTAATAAAACTATATAAAACTATATAAAACTATATAAAACTGATAAAACTAATAAAACTAATAAAACTATATAAAACTATATAAAACTGTATAAAACTATATAGAACTATATAAAACTATAAAAAACTATATAAAGCTAACAAAACTATATAAGAGTAACAAAACTCTATAAAACTATATAAAACTCTATAAATCTATATAAAACTACATAAAACTATATAAAACTATATAAAACTATATAAAACTATATAAAACTCTATAAAACTATATAAAACCATATTAAACTATATAAAACTATATAAAACTAACAAAACTATATAAAACTATATAAAACTATGTAAAACTATGTAAAACTATATAAAACTATATAAAACCATACAAACCTATCAAACCTATATAAACCGATATAAAACTCTATAGACCTATATAAAACTATATAAAACTGTATAAAACTATATAAAACTATATAAAACTATAAAAAACTCTATCAAACTATATAAAACAATATAAAACTATATTAAACTATATAAAACGAACAAAACTATATAAACCTATATAAAACTCTATAGATCTATATTAAACTATATAAAACAAACAAAACTATATAAACCTATATAAAACTCTATAGAACTATATAAAACTATATATAACTATATAAAACTATATAAAACTATATAAAACCATATAAAACTATATAAAACTGTATAAAACTGTGTAAAAATATATAAAACTGTATAAAACTATGTAATACTATATAAAGCTATATAATACCATGTAAAACTATATAAAACTATATAAAGCCATAGAAAGCTATATAAAAGAATGTAAAACTATATAAAACTATAAATAACTAATAAAATTATGTAAAACTAGAAAAAACTGTATAATACTATATAAGACTATATATAATTATATAAAACTATATAATACTATATAAAATTATATCAATCAATGTAAAGCTAACAAAACTATATAAAACTATATAAAACTATATAAAGCAATATAAAACTAATAAAACTATAACGAACTATGTAAAACTAAAAAAACTATATAAAACTATATAAAGCTATAATAAAACTAATAAAACTAATAAAACTAAATAAAACCATATAAAACTGTATAAACCTATATAAAACTATATAAAACTATATAAAACCATATAAAACTAATAAAACTATATAAAACTGTATAGTACTATATAAAACTATATATAACTATATAAAACTAACAAAACTATATAAAACTATTTAAACCTCTATAAAACTATATAATACTACATAAAACTATATAAAAATATATAAAACTAACAAAACTATATAAAAGTAACAAAAATATATATAAAACTATATAAAACTCTATAAAACTATATAACACTATATAAAACTATATAAAACTATATAAAAAATTATAAAACTATATAAAACTATATAAAACTAACAAAACTATATAAAACTATATAAAACTATATAAAACTGATAAAACTATATAAAACTATATAAAACATTATAAAACTAATAAAACTATATAAAACTATATAAAACATTATAAAACTCTATAAAACTATATAACACTATATAAAACTATATAAAACTATATAAAACTATACAAAACTATATAAAACTATATAAAAGCAACAAAACTATATAAAACTGTATAAAACTATATAAAACTATATAAAACTTTATAAAACTATATAGAACTAATAAAGCTACATAAAACTATATAAAACTATATAAAACTAACAAAACTATATAAACCTATATAAAACTCTATAGAACTATATAAAACTATATAAACCTATATAAAACTATGTGAAACTATATAAAACTATATAAAACTAATAAAACAATATAAAACTATATATAACTATATAAAAGCAACAAAACTATATAAAACTGTTCAAAACAATATAAAACTATATAAAACTTTATAAAACTATATAGAACTAATAATGCTACATAAAACTATATAAAACTATATAAAACTAACAAAACTATATAAAATTATATAAAACTATATAAAACTGTATAAAACTAATAAAACTATATAAAACTATAAAAAACTATATAATACTAACAAAACTATATAAGAGTAACAAAACTATATAAAACTATATAAAACTCTATAAAACTATATAAAACTACATAAAACTATATAAAACTATATAAAACTATATAAAACTATAAAAAACTATATAAAACACTATAAAACTATTAAAATTATATAAAACTAACAAAACCATATATACCCATGTAAAACTCTATAGAACTATATAAAACTATATAAAACTACATAAAACTACATAAAACTAACAAAACTATATAAAACTATATAAAACTATATAAAACTATATAAAACTAACAAAACTATATAAAACTATATAAAACTAATAAAACTATATAAAACTATATAAAACATTATAAAACTAATAAAACTATATAAAACTATATAAAACATTATAAAACTATATTAAAGTAATTAAACTATATAAAACTCTATAAAACTATATAACACTATATAAAACTATATAAAACTATATAAAACTATATAAAACTAATAAAACTAATGAAACTAATAAAACTATATAAAACTATATAAAACTAATGAAACTAATAAAACTATATAAAACTATATAAAACTGTATAAAACTATATAAAACTGTATAAAACTTTATAAAACTATACAAAACTATATAAAACCATAAAAAGCTAACAAAACTATATAAAACTATATAAAACTATATAAAACGATACGAAACAATTTGAAACTCTATAAAAATTTATAACACTATATAAAACTATATAAAACTATATAAAACTAACAAAACTATATAAAACTATATAAAACTATATAAAACTATATAGTACTATATAAAACTATATATAACTATATAAAACTAACATAACGATATAAAACTATATAAAACTCTATAAAACTATATAAAACTATATAAAACTATATAAAACTATACAAAACTATATATAACTATATAAAACTATATACAAGCAACAAAGCTATATAAAACTGTATAAAACTATATAAAACTATATAAAACTTTATAAAACTATATAGAACTAATAAAGCTACATAAAACTATATAAAACTATATAAAACTAACAAAACTATATAAACCTATATAAAACTCTATAGAACTATATAAAACTATATAAAACTATATAAAACTGTATAATACTAATAAAACTATATAAAACTATACAAAACTATATATAACTATATAAAACTATATACAAGCAACAAAGCTATATAAAACTGTATAAAACTATATAAAACTCTATAAAACTATATAAAACTATATAAAACTATATAACACTATATAAAACTATATAAAACTATATAAAACAATATAAATCTATATAAAACTCTGTAAAACTATATAAAACCATATAAAACTATATAAAACTATATAAAACTAACAAAACTATATAAAACTATATAAAACTAACAAAACTATATAAAACTATATAAAACTATATAAAACTAACAAAACTATATAAAACTATATAAAACTAATAAAACTATATAAAACTATATAAACTAACAAAACTATATAAAACTATATAAAACTAATAAAACTATATAAAACTATATAAAACTATATAAAACATTATAAAACTAATAAAACTATATAAAACTATATAAAACATTATAAAACTATATAAAAGTAATTAAACTATATGAAACTGTATAAAAGTATATAAAACTATATAAAACTTTATAAAACTATATAAAACTATTTAAATCAATATAAAACTATATAAAACTAACAAAACTATATAAAACTATATAAAACTATATAAAACTATATAAAACTATATAAAACTATATATAACTAACAAATATATAAAACTATACAAAACTAATAAAACTATATAAAACTATATAAAACTATATAAAACTATATAAAACTATATAAAACTATATAAAACTAACAAAACTAAACAAAACTATATAAAACTATATAAAACTATATAAAACTATATAAAACTATATAAAACTATATAACACTATATAAAACTATATAAAACTATATAAAACAATATAAATCTATATAAAACTCTGTAAAACTATATAAAACCATATAAAACTATATAAAACTATATAAAACTAACAAAACTATATAAAGCCATTTAAAACTATATAAAACTATACAAAACTCTATAAAACTATATAACACTATATAAAATTATATAAAACTATCAAAACTATATAAAACTATATAAAACTATATAAAACTATATAATACCATATAAAATTATATAAAACTATATAAAGCGATAGAAAACGATATAAAAGAATGTAAATAGATATAAAACTATGTAAAACATTATAGAGCTATATAAAACTATATAAAACTATATAAAACTGTATAATACTATATAAAACTATATAAAACTATGTAAATCTAATAAAACTATATAAAACTTTACAAATCTATATAAAACAATATAAAACTGAGTAAATCTATAAAAAACTATATAAAACAATAGAAAACTATTAAAACTATATAAAACTATATAAAACAACATAAACCTATATAAAACTATATAAAACTATACAAAACTGGGTAAAACTATATAAAACTATATAAAACTGTATAATACTATATAATACTATATAAAACTAAATAAAACTATATAAAACTAACAAAACTATATAAAACCTTAAAAAACTATATAAAACTATATAAAGCTATATAAAACCAACAAAACTATATAAAACTATATAAAACTACATAAAACCATATAAAACTAATAAAACTATATAAAAGTATATAGTACTATGTAAAACTATATACAACTATATAAAACTAACAAAACGATATAAAACTATATAAAACTATATAAAACTATATAAAACTGTATAAAACTTTATAAAACTATACAAAACTATATAAAACCATAAAAAGTTAACAAAAGTATATAAAACTATATAAAACTATATAAAACGATACGAAACTATATGAAACTCTATAAAACTATATAACACTATATAAAACTATATTAAACTATATAAAACTAACAAAATTATGTAAAACTATATGAAACTCTATAAAACTATATAAATCTATATAAAACTATATAAAACTATATAAAACTATATAAAACTATATAAAGCTATATAAAACCAACAAAACTATATAAAACTATATAAAACTACATAAAACCATATAAAACTAATAAAACTATATAAAAGTATATAGTACTATATAAAACTATATATAACTATATAAAACTAACAAAACGATATAAAACTATATAAAACTATATAAAACTTTATAAAACTATATAGAACTAATAAAGCTACATAAAACTATATAAAACTATATAAAACTAACAAAACTATATAAACCTATATAAAACTCTATAGAACTATATAAAACTATATAAACCTATATAAAACTATGTGAAACTATATAAAACTATATAAAACTAATAAAACAATATAAAACTATATATAACTATATAAAAGCAACAAAACTATATAAAACTGTTCAAAACAATATAAAACTATATAAAACTTTATAAAACTATATAGAACTAATAATGCTACATAAAACTATATAAAACTATATAAAACTAACAAAACTATATAAAATTATATAAAACTATATAAAACTGTATAAAACTAATAAAACTATATAAAACTATAAAAAACTATATAATACTAACAAAACTATATAAGAGTAACAAAACTATATAAAACTATATAAAACTCTATAAAACTATATAAAACTACATAAAACTATATAAAACTATATAAAACTATATAAAACTATAAAAAACTATATAAAACACTATAAAACTATTAAAATTATATAAAACTAACAAAACCATATATACCCATGTAAAACTCTATAGAACTATATAAAACTATATAAAACTACATAAAACTACATAAAACTAACAAAACTATATAAAACTATATAAAACTATATAAAACTATATAAAACTAACAAAACTATATAAAACTATATAAAACTAATAAAACTATATAAAACTATATAAAACATTATAAAACTAATAAAACTATATAAAACTATATAAAACATTATAAAACTATATTAAAGTAATTAAACTATATAAAACTCTATAAAACTATATAACACTATATAAAACTATATAAAACTATATAAAACTATATAAAACTAATAAAACTAATGAAACTAATAAAACTATATAAAACTATATAAAACTAATGAAACTAATAAAACTATATAAAACTATATAAAACTGTATAAAACTATATAAAACTGTATAAAACTTTATAAAACTATACAAAACTATATAAAACCATAAAAAGCTAACAAAACTATATAAAACTATATAAAACTATATAAAACGATACGAAACAATTTGAAACTCTATAAAAATTTATAACACTATATAAAACTATATAAAACTATATAAAACTAACAAAACTATATAAAACTATATAAAACTATATAAAACTATATAGTACTATATAAAACTATATATAACTATATAAAACTAACATAACGATATAAAACTATATAAAACTCTATAAAACTATATAAAACTATATAAAACTATATAAAACTATACAAAACTATATATAACTATATAAAACTATATACAAGCAACAAAGCTATATAAAACTGTATAAAACTATATAAAACTATATAAAACTTTATAAAACTATATAGAACTAATAAAGCTACATAAAACTATATAAAACTATATAAAACTAACAAAACTATATAAACCTATATAAAACTCTATAGAACTATATAAAACTATATAAAACTATATAAAACTGTATAATACTAATAAAACTATATAAAACTATACAAAACTATATATAACTATATAAAACTATATACAAGCAACAAAGCTATATAAAACTGTATAAAACTATATAAAACTCTATAAAACTATATAAAACTATATAAAACTATATAACACTATATAAAACTATATAAAACTATATAAAACAATATAAATCTATATAAAACTCTGTAAAACTATATAAAACCATATAAAACTATATAAAACTATATAAAACTAACAAAACTATATAAAACTATATAAAACTAACAAAACTATATAAAACTATATAAAACTATATAAAACTAACAAAACTATATAAAACTATATAAAACTAATAAAACTATATAAAACTATATAAACTAACAAAACTATATAAAACTATATAAAACTAATAAAACTATATAAAACTATATAAAACTATATAAAACATTATAAAACTAATAAAACTATATAAAACTATATAAAACATTATAAAACTATATAAAAGTAATTAAACTATATGAAACTGTATAAAAGTATATAAAACTATATAAAACTTTATAAAACTATATAAAACTATTTAAATCAATATAAAACTATATAAAACTAACAAAACTATATAAAACTATATAAAACTATATAAAACTATATAAAACTATATAAAACTATATATAACTAACAAATATATAAAACTATACAAAACTAATAAAACTATATAAAACTATATAAAACTATATAAAACTATATAAAACTATATAAAACTATATAAAACTAACAAAACTAAACAAAACTATATAAAACTATATAAAACTATATAAAACTATATAAAACTATATAAAACTATATAACACTATATAAAACTATATAAAACTATATAAAACAATATAAATCTATATAAAACTCTGTAAAACTATATAAAACCATATAAAACTATATAAAACTATATAAAACTAACAAAACTATATAAAGCCATTTAAAACTATATAAAACTATACAAAACTCTATAAAACTATATAACACTATATAAAATTATATAAAACTATCAAAACTATATAAAACTATATAAAACTATATAAAACTATATAATACCATATAAAATTATATAAAACTATATAAAGCGATAGAAAACGATATAAAAGAATGTAAATAGATATAAAACTATGTAAAACATTATAGAGCTATATAAAACTATATAAAACTATATAAAACTGTATAATACTATATAAAACTATATAAAACTATGTAAATCTAATAAAACTATATAAAACTTTACAAATCTATATAAAACAATATAAAACTGAGTAAATCTATAAAAAACTATATAAAACAATAGAAAACTATTAAAACTATATAAAACTATATAAAACAACATAAACCTATATAAAACTATATAAAACTATACAAAACTGGGTAAAACTATATAAAACTATATAAAACTGTATAATACTATATAATACTATATAAAACTAAATAAAACTATATAAAACTAACAAAACTATATAAAACCTTAAAAAACTATATAAAACTATATAAAGCTATATAAAACCAACAAAACTATATAAAACTATATAAAACTACATAAAACCATATAAAACTAATAAAACTATATAAAAGTATATAGTACTATGTAAAACTATATACAACTATATAAAACTAACAAAACGATATAAAACTATATAAAACTATATAAAACTATATAAAACTGTATAAAACTTTATAAAACTATACAAAACTATATAAAACCATAAAAAGTTAACAAAAGTATATAAAACTATATAAAACTATATAAAACGATACGAAACTATATGAAACTCTATAAAACTATATAACACTATATAAAACTATATTAAACTATATAAAACTAACAAAATTATGTAAAACTATATGAAACTCTATAAAACTATATAAATCTATATAAAACTATATAAAACTATATAAAACTATATAAAACTATATAAAGCTATATAAAACCAACAAAACTATATAAAACTATATAAAACTACATAAAACCATATAAAACTAATAAAACTATATAAAAGTATATAGTACTATATAAAACTATATATAACTATATAAAACTAACAAAACGATATAAAACTATATAAAACTATATAAAACTATATGAAACTATATAAAACTGTATAAAACTTTATAAAACTATACAAAACTATATAAAACCATAAAAAGCTAACAAAACTATATAAAACTATATAAAACGATACGAAACTATATGAAACTCTATAAAACTATATAACACTATATAAAACTATATAAAACTATATAAAACTAACAAAACGATATAAAACTATCTAAAACTATATAAAACTATATAGTACTATATAAAAGTATATCTAACTATATCTAACTATATGAAACTAATAAAACTATATAAAACCATATAAAACTATATAAAACTCTATAAAACTATATAAAGCTATATAAAACTATATAAAACTATATAGAACTCTATAAACCTATATAACACTATATAAAACTCTATAAAACTATATAACACAATATAAAACTATATAAAACTATATAAAGCAATATAAAACAATATAGAACTAACAAAACTATATAAAACTATTTAAACCTCTATAAAACTATATAATACTATATAAAACTATATAAAAATATATAAAACTAACAAAACTATATAAAACTATATAAAACTCTATAAAACTATATAACACTATATAAAACTATATAAAACTATGTGAAACTATACAAAACTATAGAAAACAATATAAAACTGTATAAAACTAAATAAAACTGTATGAAACTGTACAGAACTATATAAAACTGTGTAAAAATATATGAAGCTATATAAAACAATATAAAGCTACATAAAACAGTATGAAAATGTATAAAACTATATAGAACTATATAAAACTAACAAAACTATATAAAACTATATAAAACTATATAAAACTATATAAAACTATAAAAAACTATATACAACACTATAAAACTATTAAAATTATATATAACTAACAAAACCATGTATACCCATGTGAAACTCTATAGAACTATATAAAACTATATAAAACTGTATAAAACTAACAAAACTATATAAAACTATATAAAACTATATAGTACTATATAAAACTATATATAACTATATAAAACTAACAAAACGATATAAAACTATATAAAACTATATAAAACTATATAAAACTATATAAAACTATATAAAACTGTATAAAACTTTATAAAACTATACAAAACTATATAAAACCATAAAAAGCTAACAAAACTGTATAAAACTATATAAAACTATATAAAACGATACGAAACAATTTGAAACTCTATAAAAATTTATAACACTATATAAAACTATATAAAACTATATAAAACTAACAAAACTATATAAAACTATATAAAACTATATAAAACTATATAGTACTATATAAAACTATATATATCTATATAAAACTAACATAACGATATAAAACTATATAAAACTCTATAAAACTATATAAAACTATATAAAACTATATAAAACTATACAAAATTATATATAACGATATAAAACTATATACAAGCAACAAAACTATATAAAACTGTATAAAACTATACAAAACTATATAAAACTTTATAAAACTATATAGAACTAATAAAGCTACATAAAACTATATAAAACTATATAAAACTAACAAAACTATATAAACCTATATAAAACTCTATAGAACTATATAAAACTATATAAAACTATATAAAACTGTATAATACTAATAAAACTATATAAAACTATAAAAAACTATATAATACTAACAACACTATATAAGAGTAACAAAACTATATAAAACTATATAAAACTCTATAAAACTATATAAAACTACATAAAACTATATAAAACTGTATTAAACTATATAAAACTATAAAAAACTATATAAAACACTATAAAACTATTAATATTATATAAAACTAACAAAACCATATATACCCATGTAAAACTCTATAGAACTATATAAAACTATATAAAACTATATAAAACTAACAAAACTATATAAAACTATATAAAACTAACAAAACTATATAAAACTATATTAAACTATATAAAACTAACAAAACTATATAAAACTATATAAAACTAATAAAACTATATAAAACTATATAAAACTAATAAAACTATATAAAACTATATAAAACATTATAAAACTATATAAAAGTAATTAAACTATATGAAACTGTATAAAAGTATATAAAACTATATAAAACTTTATAAAACTATATAAAACTATTTAAATCAATATAAAACTATATAAAACTAACAAAACTATATAAAACTATATAAAACTATATAAAACTATATAAAACTATATAAAACTATATAAAACTAACAAATATATAAAACTATACAAAACTAATAAAACTATATAAAACTATATAAAACATTATAAAACTAATAAAACTATATAAAACTATAGAAAACATTATAAAACTATATAAAAGTAATTAAACTATATAAAACTCTATAAAACTATATAACACTATATAAAACTATATAAAACTATATAAAACTATATAAAACTATTTAAATCTATATAAAACTATATAAAACTTTATAAAACTATATAAAACTATATAAAACTATCAAAACTATATAAAACTATATAAAACTATATAAAACTATATAAAACTATATAAAACTATATAAAACTCTATAAAACTATATAAAACCATATAAAACTATATAAAACTATATAAAACTAACAAAACTATATAAAGCCATATAAAACTATAGAAATCTCTATAAAACTATATAAAACTATACAAAACTATATAAAGCTATATAAAACTAAGAAAACTATATAAAACTATATAAAACATTATAAAACTAATAAAACTATATAAAACTATATAAAACATTATAAAACTATATAAAAGTAATTAAACTATATAAAACTCTATAAAACTATATAACACTATATAAAACTATATAAAACTATATAAAACTATATAAAACTGTATAAAAGCAACAAAACTATATAAAACTGTATAAAACTATATAAAACTATATAAAACTCTATAAAACTATATAAAAATACATAAAACTATATAAAACTATATAAAATTATATAAAACTCTGTAAAACTATATAAAACCATATAAAACTATATAAAACTATATAAAACTAACAAAACTATATAAAACTATATAAAACTATATAAAACTATACAAAACTCTATAAAACTATATAACACTATATAAAATTATATAATACTATCAAAACTATATAAAACTATATAAAACTATATAAAACTATATAATACCATATAAAATTATATAAAACTATATAAAGCGATAGAAAACGATATAAAAGAATGTAAATGTATATAAAACTATGTAAAACATTATAGAGCTATATAAAACTATATAAAGCGATAGAAAACGATATAAAAGAATGTAAATGTATATAAAACTATGTAAAACATTATAGAGCTATATAAAACTATATAAAACTATATAAAACTGTATAATACTATATAAAACTATATAAAACTATGTAAATCTAATAAAACTATATAAAACTTTACAAATCTATATAAAACAATATAAAACTGAGTAAATCTATAAAAAACTATATAAAACAATAGAAAACTATTAAAACTATATAAAACTATATAAAACAACATAAACCTATATAAAACTATATAAAACTATACAAAACTGGGTAAAACTATATAAAACTATATAAAACTGTATAATACTATATAATACTATATAAAACTATATAAACCTATATAAAACTAACAAAACTATATAAAACCTTAAAAAACTATATAAAACTATATAAAGCTATATAAAACCAACAAAACTATATAAAACTATATAAAACTACATAAAACCATATAAAACTTATAAAACTATATAAAAGTATATAGTACTATGTAAAACTATATATAACTATATAAAACTAACAAAACGATATAAAACTATATAAAACTATATAAAACTATATAAAACTATCAAAACTATATAAACCTATATAAAACTCTATAGAACTATATAAAACTATATAAAACTATATAAAACTATATAAAACTCTATAAAACTATGTAAAACTATATAAAACTATATAAAACTATATAAAACTATATAAAACTATATAATACTATATAAAACTATATAAAACTATATAAAACTAAATAAAGCTATATAAAACTGTAAGAAACTATATAAAATTATATAAAACTAACAAAACTATATAAAACCTTAAAAAACTATATAAAACTATATAAAGCTATATAAAACCAACAAAACTATATAAAACTATATAAAACTACATAAAACCATATAAAACTAATAAAACTATATAAAACTATATAGTACTATATAAAACTATATATAACTATATAAAACTAACAAAACGATATAAAACTATATAAAACTATATAAAACTATATGAAACTATATAAAACTGTATAAAACTTTATAAAACTATACAAAACTATATAAAACCATAAAAAGCTAACAAAACTATATAAAACTATATAAAACGATACGAAACTATATGAAACTCTATAAAACTATATAACACTATATAAAACTATATAAAACTATATAAAACTAACAAAACGATATAAAACTATCTAAAACTATATAAAACTATATAGTACTATATAAAAGTATATCTAACTATATCTAACTATATGAAACTAATAAAACTATATAAAACCATATAAAACTATATAAAACTCTATAAAACTATATAAAACTATATAAAACTATATAAAACTATATAGAACTCTATAAACCTATATAACACTATATAAAACTCTATAAAACTATATAACACAATATAAAACTATATAAAACTATATAAAGCAATATAAAACAATATAGAACTAACAAAACTATATAAAACTATTTAAACCTCTATAAAACTATATAATACTATATAAAACTACATAAAAATATATAAAACTAACAAAACTATATAAAACTATATAAAACTCTATAAAACTATATAACACTATATAAAACTATATAAAACTATGTGAAACTATACAAAACTATAGATAACAATATAAAACTGTATAAAACTAAATAAAACTGTATGAAACTGTACAGAACTATATAAAACTGTGTAAAAATATATGAAGCTATATAAAACAATATAAAGCTACATAAAACAGTATGAAAATGTATAAAACTATATAGAACTATATAAAACTAACAAAACTATATAAAACTATATAAAACTATAAAAAACTATATACAACACTATAAAACTATTAAAATTATATATAACTAACAAAACCATATATACCCATGTGAAACTCTATAGAACTATATAAAACTATATAAAACTGTATAAAACTAACAAAACTATATAAAACTATATAAAACTATATAGTACTATATAAAACTATATATAACTATATAAAACTAACAAAACGATATAAAACTATATAAAACTATATAAAACTATATAAAACTATATAAAACTATATAAAACTGTATAAAACTTTATAAAACTATACAAAACTATATAAAACCATAAAAAGCTAACAAAACTGTATAAAACTATATAAAACTATATAAAACGATACGAAACAATTTGAAACTCTATAAAAATTTATAACACTATATAAAACTATATAAAACTATATAAAACTAACAAAATTATATAAAACTGTATAAAACTATATAAAACTATATAAAACTCTATAAAACTATATAAAAATACATAAAACTATATAAAACTATATAAAATTATATAAAACTCTGTAAAACTATATAAAACCATATAAAACTATATAAAACTATATAAAACTAACAAAACTATATAAAGCCATATAAAACTATAGAAAACTCTATAAAACTATATAAAACTATACAAAACTATACAAAACTATATAAAACTATATAAAACTAACAAAACTATATAAAACTATATAAAACTATATAAAACTATACAAAACTCTATAAAACTATATAACACTATATAAAATTATATAATACTATCAAAACTATATAAAACTATATAAAACTATATAAAACTATATAATACCATATAAAATTATATAAAACTATATAAAGCGATAGAAAACGATATAAAAGAATGTAAATGTATATAAAACTATGTAAAACATTATAGAGCTATATAAAACTATATAAAGCGATAGAAAACGATATAAAAGAATGTAAATGTATATAAAACTATGTAAAACATTATAGAGCTATATAAAACTATATAAAACTATATAAAACTGTATAATACTATATAAAACTATATAAAACTATGTAAATCTAATAAAACTATATAAAACTTTACAAATCTATATAAAACAATATAAAACTGAGTGAATCTATAAAAAACTATATAAAACAATAGAAAACTATTAAAACTATATAAAACTATATAAAACAACATAAACCTATATAAAACTATATAAAACTATACAAAACTGGGTAAAACTATATAAAACTATATAAAACTGTATAATACTATATAATACTATATAAAACTATATAAACCTATATAAAACTAACAAAACTATATAAAACCTTAAAAAACTATATAAAACTATATAAAGCTATATAAAACCAACAAAACTATATAAAACTATATAAAACTACATAAAACCATATAAAACTTATAAAACTATATAAAAGTATATAGTACTATGTAAAACTATATATAACTATATAAAACTAACAAAACGATATAAAACTATATAAAACTATATAAAACTATATAAAACTATCAAAACTATATAAACCTATATAAAACTCTATAGAACTATATAAAACTATATAAAACTATATAAAACTATATAAAACTCTATAAAACTATGTAAAACTATATAAAACTATATAAAACTATATAAAACTATATAAAACTATATAATACTATATAAAACTATATAAAACTATATAAAACTAAATAAAGCTATATAAAACTGTAAGAAACTATATAAAATTATATAAAACTAACAAAACTATATAAAACCTTAAAAAACTATATAAAACTATATAAAGCTATATAAAACCAACAAAACTATATAAAACTATATAAAACTACATAAAACCATATAAAACTAATAAAACTATATAAAACTATATAGTACTATATAAAACTATATATAACTATATAAAACTAACAAAACGATATAAAACTATATAAAACTATATAAAACTATATGAAACTATATAAAACTGTATAAAACTTTATAAAACTATACAAAACTATATAAAACCATAAAAAGCTAACAAAACTATATAAAACTATATAAAACGATACGAAACTATATGAAACTCTATAAAACTATATAACACTATATAAAACTATATAAAACTATATAAAACTAACAAAACGATATAAAACTATCTAAAACTATATAAAACTATATAGTACTATATAAAAGTATATCTAACTATATCTAACTATATGAAACTAATAAAACTATATAAAACCATATAAAACTATATAAAACTCTATAAAACTATATAAAACTATATAAAACTATATAAAACTATATAGAACTCTATAAACCTATATAACACTATATAAAACTCTATAAAACTATATAACACAATATAAAACTATATAAAACTATATAAAGCAATATAAAACAATATAGAACTAACAAAACTATATAAAACTATTTAAACCTCTATAAAACTATATAATACTATATAAAACTACATAAAAATATATAAAACTAACAAAACTATATAAAACTATATAAAACTCTATAAAACTATATAACACTATATAAAACTATATAAAACTATGTGAAACTATACAAAACTATAGATAACAATATAAAACTGTATAAAACTAAATAAAACTGTATGAAACTGTACAGAACTATATAAAACTGTGTAAAAATATATGAAGCTATATAAAACAATATAAAGCTACATAAAACAGTATGAAAATGTATAAAACTATATAGAACTATATAAAACTAACAAAACTATATAAAACTATATAAAACTATAAAAAACTATATACAACACTATAAAACTATTAAAATTATATATAACTAACAAAACCATATATACCCATGTGAAACTCTATAGAACTATATAAAACTATATAAAACTGTATAAAACTAACAAAACTATATAAAACTATATAAAACTATATAGTACTATATAAAACTATATATAACTATATAAAACTAACAAAACGATATAAAACTATATAAAACTATATAAAACTATATAAAACTATATAAAACTATATAAAACTGTATAAAACTTTATAAAACTATACAAAACTATATAAAACCATAAAAAGCTAACAAAACTGTATAAAACTATATAAAACTATATAAAACGATACGAAACAATTTGAAACTCTATAAAAATTTATAACACTATATAAAACTATATAAAACTATATAAAACTAACAAAATTATATAAAACTGTATAAAACTATATAAAACTATATAAAACTCTATAAAACTATATAAAAATACATAAAACTATATAAAACTATATAAAATTATATAAAACTCTGTAAAACTATATAAAACCATATAAAACTATATAAAACTATATAAAACTACAAAACTATATAA
>NW_027476037.1:0-21024 GCF_051020985.1 Nomia melanderi | reverse complement strand
ATAGTACTATATAGTTTTATATAGTTTTATATAGTTTTATATGGTTTTATTAGTTTTATGTAGTTTTATATAGTTTTATATAGTTTTATATAGCTTTATATACTTTTATATAGTTTTCTATAGTTTTATATAGTTTTATATAGTTTTATATAGTTTTATATTGTTTTATATAGTATTAAATAGTTTTATATAGTTCTATATAGTTTTATATAGTTTTATATAGTACTATACAGTTTTATATAGTTTTATATAGTTTTATATAGTGTTATATACTTTTATATTGTTTTATATAGTATTAAATAGTTTTATATAGTTTTACATAGTTTTACATAGTTTTATATAGTTTTATATAGTTTTATAGAGTTTTATATAGTTTTTTATAGTTTTGTTAGTTTTATATAGCTTTATATAGTTTTATATAGTACTATATAGTTTTATATAGTTTTATATAGTTTTATATAGTTTTGTTAGTTTTATATAGTTTTATATAGTTTTGAATAGTTTTATATAGTTTTGTTAGTTTCATATAGTTTTATATAGTTTTATATAGTACTATATAGTTTTATATAGTTTTATATAGTTTTATTTAGTTTCATTGAGTTTTATATAGTTTTATATGGTTTTATTAGTTTTATATAGTTTTATATAGTTTTATATAGTTATATAGTTTTATATAGCTTTGTTAGTTTTATATAGTTTTATATAGTTTTATATAGTTTTATATAGTTTTATATAGTTTTATATAGTTTTATATGGTTTTATTAGTTTTATATAGTTTTATATAGTTCTATATAGTTTTATATAGTTTTTTATAGTTGTATATAGTTTTATATAGTTTTATATAGTACTATATAGTTTTATATAGTTTTATATAGTTTTATATAGTTTTTAATAGTTTTATATAGTTTTATATAGTTTTATATAGTTTTATATGGTTTTATTAGTTTCATATAGTTTTATATAGTTTTATATAGTTTTATAAAGTTTTATATAGTTTTATATAGTACAATATAGTTTTATATAGTTTTATTAGTTTTATATAGTTTTATATAGTTTTATAGAGTTTTATATAGTTTTATATAGTTTTGTTAGTTTTATATTGTTTTATATAGTTTTATATAGTTTTATATAGTTTTATATAGTTTTGTTAGTTTTATTTGGTTTTATATTGTTTTATATAGTTTTATATAGTTTTGTTAGTTTTATATAGTTTTATTTAGTTTCATGGAGTTTTATATAGTTTTATATGGTTTTATTAGTTTTATATAGTTTTATATAGTTTTATATAGTTTTATATAGTTTTATATAGTTTTATATAGTTTTATATAGTTTTATTTAGTTTTTTATAGTTTTGTTAGTTTTATATAGTTTAATTAGTGTTATATAGTTTTATATAGTTTTATATAGTTTTATATAGTTTTATATAGTTTTATATAGTTTTATATAGTTTTATATAGTTTTATATAGTTTTACATGGTTTTATATAGTTTTGTTAGTTTTATATAGATTAATATAGTTTTATATGGTTTTATACAGTTTTATATAGTTTTATATAGTTTTATATAGTTTTGTTAGTTTTATATAGTTTTATATAGTTTTATATAGTTTTATATAGTTTTATATAGTTTTATATAGTTTTACATAGTTTTATATAGTTTTGTTAGTTTTACATAGATTAATATAGTTTTATATAGTTTTATACAGTTTTATATAATTTTGTTAGTTTTATATAGTTTTATATAGTTTTATATAGTTTTTTATAGTTTTGTTAGTTTTATATAGTTTTATATAGTTTTATATAGTACTATATAGTTTTATATAGTTTTATATAGTTTTATATGGTTTTATTAGTTTTATGTAGTTTTATATAGTTTTATATAGTTTTATATAGCTTTATATACTTTTATATAGTTTTCTATAGTTTTATATAGTTTTATATAGTTTTATATAGTTTTATATTGTTTTATATAGTATTAAATAGTTTTATATAGTTCTATATAGTTTTATATAGTTTTATATAGTACTATACAGTTTTATATAGTTTTATATAGTTTTATATAGTGTTATATAGTTTTATATTGTTTTATATAGTATTAAATAGTTTTATATAGTTTTACATAGTTTTACATAGTTTTATATAGTTTTATATAGTTTTATAGAGTTTTATATAGTTTTTTATAGTTTTGTTAGTTTTATATAGCTTTATATAGTTTTATATAGTACTATATAGTTTTATATAGTTTTATATAGTTTTATATAGTTTTGTTAGTTTTATATAGTTTTATATAGTTTTGAATAGTTTTATATAGTTTTGTTAGTTTCATATAGTTTTATATAGTTTTATATAGTACTATATAGTTTTATATAGTTTTATATAGTTTTATTTAGTTTCATTGAGTTTTATATAGTTTTATATGGTTTTATTAGTTTTATATAGTTTTATATAGTTTTATATAGTTATATAGTTTTATATAGCTTTGTTAGTTTTATATAGTTTTATATAGTTTTATATAGTTTTATATAGTTTTATATAGTTTTATATAGTTTTATATGGTTTTATTAGTTTTATATAGTTTTATATAGTTCTATATAGTTTTATATAGTTTTTTATAGTTGTATATAGTTTTATATAGTTTTATATAGTACTATATAGTTTTATATAGTTTTATATAGTTTTATATAGTGTTATATAGTTTTATATAGTTTTATACAGTTTTATATAGTTTTATATAGTTTTATATAGTTTTATAGAGTTTTATATAGTTTTATTTAGTTTTGTTAGTTTTATATAGTTTTATATAGTTTTATATAGTTTTATACAGTTTTATATAGTTTTGTTAGTTTTACATAGTATTATATAGTTTTTATATAGTTTCACAGAGTTTTATATAGTTTTATATAGTTTTGTTAGTTTTATATAGTTTAATATAGTTTTATATAGTATTATACAGTTTAATATAGTTTTATATAGGTTTATATAGTTTTATACAGTTTTATATAGTTTCATATCGTTTTATATAGTTTTATATGGTTTGATATACTTTAATATAGTTCTATAGTGTTTTATATAGTTTTATATAGTTTTGTTAGTTTTGTATAGTTGTATATAGTTTTATATAGTTTCATTAGTGTTATATAGTTTTATATAGTTTTATATAGTTTTATATAGTTTTATATAGTTTTATTTAGTTTCATTACGTTTTATATAGTTTTATATGGTTTTATTAGTTTTATATAGTTTTATTTAGTTTTATTAGTTTTATATAGTTTTATATAGTTTTATATAGTTTTATGTAGTTTTATACAGTTTTATATAGTTTTATATAGTTTTATATAGTTTTATTTAGTTTCATTGAGTTTTATATAGTTTTATATGGTTTTATTAGTTTTCTATAGTTTTATATAGTTTTATATAGTACTACACAGTTTTATATGGTTTTATTAGTTTTATATAGTTTTATAATGCTTTATAGAGTTTTATATAGTTTTATATAGTTTTGTTAGTTTTATATAGTTTTATATAGTTTTATATAGTTTCATGTAGTTTTGTTAGTTTTATATAGTTTTACATAATTTAATATAGTATTATATAGTTTTACATAGCTTTATTAGCTTTATATAGTTTTATATAGTTTTATATAGTTTTATACTGTTATATATAGTTTTGTATAGTTTTATTAGTTTTATATAGTTTTATATAGTTTTATATAGTTTTATGTAGTTTTATACAGTTTTGTATAGTTTTATATAGTTTTATATAGTTTTATTTAGTTTCATTGAGTTTTATATACTTTTATCTGGTTTTATTAGTTTTATATAGTTTTATATAGTTTTATATAGTACTATACAGTTTTATATAGTTTTATTAGTTTTATATAGTTTTATAAAGTTTTATAGAGTTTTATATAGTTTTATATCGTTTTGTTAGTTTTATATAGTTTTATATAGTTTTATATAGTACTATATAGTTTTATATAGTTTTGTTAGTTTTATATAGATTAATATAGTTTTATATAGTTTTATACAGTTTTATATAGTTTTGTTAGTTTTATATAGTTTTATATAGTTTTATATGGTTTTATTAGTTTTATATAGTTTTATATAGTCTTATATGGTTTTATTAGTTTTATATAGTTTTATATAGTTTTATATAGTACTATATAGTATTATATAGTTTTGTTAGTTTTATATAGATTAATATAGTTTTATATAGTTTTATACAGTTTTATATAGTTTTGTTAGTTTTATATAGTTTTATATAGTCTTATATGGTTTTATTAGTTTTATATAGTTTTATATAGTTTTATATAGTATTATATAGTTTTACATAACTTTATTTGCTTTATATAGTTTTATATAGTTTTATATAGTTTCATATAGTTTTGTTAGTTTTATATAGTTTTGTATAGTTTTATATAGTACTATATAGTTTTATATAGTTTTATTAGTTTTATATAGTTTTATATAGTTTTATATAGTTTTATGTAGTTTTATACAGTTTTATATAGTTTTATATAGTTTTATATAGTTTCATTTAGTTTCATTGAGTTTTATATAGTTTTATATGGTTTTATTAGTTTTATATAGTTTTATATAGTTTATATAATTTTATAGAGTTTTATATAGTTTTATATAGTTTCATATAGTTTCATATAGTTTTGTTAGTTTTATATAGTTTTACATAATTTAATATAGTATCATATAGTTTTACATAGCTTTATTAGCTTTATATAGTTTTATATAGTTTTATATAGTTTTATATAGTTTCATATAGGTTTATATAGTTTTATATAGTTTCATATAGTTTTGTTAGTTTATTATAGTTTTACATAATTTAATATAGTATTATATAGTTTTACATAGCTTTATTAGCTTTATATAGTTTTATATAGTTTTATATAGTTTTATACTGTTATATATAGTTTTGTATAGTTTTATTAGTTTTATATAGTTTTATATAGTTTTATATAGTTTTATGTAGTTTTATACAGTTTTATATAGTTTTATATAGTTTTATATAGTTTTATTTAGTTTCATTGAGTTTTATATAGTTTTATATGGTTTTATTAGTTTTATATTGTTTTATATAGTTTTATATAGTTTTATATAGTTTTATATAGTACTATATAGTTTTATATAGTTTTATTAGTTTTATATAGTTTTATATAGTTTTATAGAGTTTTATATAGTTTTATACAGTTTTGTTAGTTTTATATAGTATTATATAGTTTTATATAGTTTTATATAGTTTTATATAGTTTTATATAGTTTTACATGGTTTTATATAGTTTTGTTAGTTTTATATGGATTAATATAGTTTTATATGGTTTTATACAGTTTTATATAGTTTTATATAGTTTTATATAGTTTTACATAGTTTTATATAGTTTTGTTAGTTTTATATAGTTTTACATAGTTTTATATAGTTTTGTTAGTTTTATATAGATTAATATAGTTTTATATAGTTTTATACAGTTTTATATAATTTTGTTAGTTTTATATAGTTTTATATAGTTTTATATAGTTTTTTATAGTTTTGTTAGTTTTATATAGTTTTATATAGTTTTATATAGTACTATATAGTTTTATATAGTTTTATTAGCTTTATATAGTTTTATATAGTTTTATATAGTTTTATACTGTTATATATAGTTTTGTATAGTTTTATTAGTTTTATATAGTTTTATATAGTTTTATATAGTTTTATGTAGTTTTATACAGTTTTGTATAGTTTTATATAGTTTTATATAGTTTTATTTAGTTTCATTGAGTTTTATATACTTTTATCTGGTTTTATTAGTTTTATATAGTTTTATATAGTTTTATATAGTACTATACAGTTTTATATAGTTTTATTAGTTTTATATAGTTTTATAAAGTTTTATAGAGTTTTATATAGTTTTATATCGTTTTGTTAGTTTTATATAGTTTTATATAGTTTTATATAGTACTATATAGTTTTATATAGTTTTGTTAGTTTTATATAGATTAATATAGTTTTATATAGTTTTATACAGTTTTATATAGTTTTGTTAGTTTTATATAGTTTTATATAGTTTTATATAGTTTTATATGGTTTTATTAGTTTTATATAGTTTTATATAGTCTTATATGGTTTTATTAGTTTTATATAGTTTTATATAGTTTTATATAGTACTATATAGTATTATATAGTTTTGTTAGTTTTATATAGATTAATATAGTTTTATATAGTTTTATACAGTTTTATATAGTTTTGTTAGTTTTATATAGTTTTATATAGTTTTATATAGTTTTGTTAGTTTAATATAGTTTTATATAATTTTATATAGTATTATATAGTTTTACATAACTTTATTTGCTTTATATAGTTTTATATAGTTTTATATAGTTTTATATAGTTTTGTTAGTTTTATATAGTTTTGTATAGTTTTATATAGTACTATATAGTTTTATATAGTTTTATTAGTTTTATATAGTTTTATATAGTTTTATATAGTTTTATGTAGTTTTATACAGTTTTATATAGTTTTATATAGTTTTATATAGTTTCATTTAGTTTCATTGAGTTTTATATAGTTTTATATGGTTTTATTAGTTTTATATAGTTTTATATAGTTTATATAATTTTATAGAGTTTTATATAGTTTTATATAGTTTTATATAGTTTCATATAGTTTTGTTAGTTTTATATAGTTTTACATAATTTAATATAGTATCATATAGTTTTACATAGCTTTATTAGCTTTATATAGTTTTATATAGTTTTATATAGTTTTATATAGTTTTATATAGGTTTATATAGTTTTATATAGTTTCATATAGTTTTGTTAGTTTTATATAGTTTTACATAATTTAATATAGTATTATATAGTTTTACATAGCTTTATTAGCTTTATATAGTTTTATATAGTTTTATATAGTTTTATACTGTTATATATAGTTTTGTATAGTTTTATTAGTTTTATATAGTTTTATATAGTTTTATATAGTTTTATGTAGTTTTATACAGTTTTATATAGTTTTATATAGTTTTATATAGTTTTATTTAGTTTCATTGAGTTTTATATAGTTTTATATGGTTTTATTAGTTTTATATTGTTTTATATAGTTTTATATAGTTTTATATAGTTTTATATAGTACTATATAGTTTTATATAGTTTTATTAGTTTTATATAGTTTTATATAGTTTTATAGAGTTTTATATAGTTTTATACAGTTTTGTTAGTTTTATATAGTATTATATAGTTTTATATAGTTTTATATAGTTTTATATAGTTTTATATAGTTTTACATGGTTTTATATAGTTTTGTTAGTTTTATATGGATTAATATAGTTTTATATGGTTTTATACAGTTTTATATAGTTTTATATAGTTTTATATAGTTTTGTTAGTTTTATATAGTTTTATATAGTTTTATATAGTTTTATATAGTTTTATATGGTTTTATATAGTTTTATATAGTTTTATATAGTTTTACATAGTTTTATATAGTTTTGTTAGTTTTATATAGTTTTACATAGTTTTATATAGTTTTGTTAGTTTTATATAGATTAATATAGTTTTATATAGTTTTATACAGTTTTATATAATTTTGTTAGTTTTATATAGTTTTATATAGTTTTATATAGTTTTTTATAGTTTTGTTAGTTTTATATAGTTTTATATAGTTTTATATAGTACTATATAGTTTTATATAGTTTTATATAGTTTTATATGGTTTTATAAGTTTTATGTAGTTTTATATAGTTTTATATAGTTTTATATAGCTTTATATACTTTTATATAGTTTTCTATAGTTTTATATAGTTTTATATAGTTTTATATAGTTTTATATTGTTTTATATAGTATTAAATAGTTTTATATAGTTCTATATAGTTTTATATAGTTTTATATAGTACTATACAGTTTTATATAGTTTTATATAGTACTATATAGTTTTATATAGTTTTATATAGTTTTATATAGTTTTATATTGTTTTATATAGTATTAAATAGTTTTATATAGTTTTATATAGTGTTATATAGTTTTATATAGTTTTATACAGTTTTATATAGTTTTATATAGTTTTATATTGTTTTATATAGTTTTATATAGTTTTATATAGTTTTATTCAGTTTTATACAGTTTTATATAGTTTTACATAGTTTTATATAGTTTTGTTAGTTTTATATAGTTTTATATAATTTTTATATAGTATTATATAGTTTTACATAGCTTTATTTGCTTTATATAGTTTTATATAGTTTTATATAGTTTTTTATAGTTTTGTTAGTTTTATATAGTTTTATATAGTTTTATATAGTACTATATAGTTTTATATAGTTTTATATAGTTTTATATGGTTTTATTAGTTTTATGTAGTTTTATATAGTTTTATATAGTTTTATATAGCTTTATATACTTTTATATAGTTTTCTATAGTTTTATATATTTTTATATAGTTTTATATAGTTTTATATTGTTTTATATAGTATTAAATAGTTTTATATAGTTCTATATAGTTTTATATAGTTTTATATAGTACTATACAGTTTTATATAGTTTTATATAGTACTATATAGTTTTATATAGTTTTATATAGTTTTATATAGTTTTATATTGTTTTATATAGTATTAAATAGTTTTATATAGTTTTATATAGTGTTATATAGTTTTATATAGTTTTATACAGTTTTATATAGTTTTATATAGTTTTATATTGTTTTATATAGTTTTATATAGTTTTATATAGTTTTATTCAGTTTTATACAGTTTTATATAGTTTTACATAGTTTTATATAGTTTTGTTAGTTTTATATAGTTTTATATAATTTTATATAGTATTATATAGTTTTACATAGCTTTATTTGCTTTATATAGTTTTATAGAGTTTTATATAGTTTTATATAGTTTTGTTAGTTTTACATAGTTTTATATAGTTTTGTTAGTTTTATATAGTTTTATATAGTTTTATATAGTACTATATAGTTTTATAGAGTTTTGTTAGTTTTATATAGATTAATATAGTTTTATATAGTTTTATTCAGTTTTATATAGTTTTGTTAGTTTTATATAGTTTTATATAGTTTTATATAGTTTTGTTAGTTTAATATAGTTTTATATAATTTTATATAGTATTATATAGTTTTACATAGCTTTATTTGCTTTATATAGTTTTATAGAGTTTTATATAGTTTTATATAGTTTTGTTAGTTTTATATAGTTTTGTATTGTTTTATATAGTACTATATAGTTTTATATAGTTTTATATAGTTTTATATAGTTTTATATTGTTTTACATAGTTTTGTATAGTTTTATTAGTTTTATATAGTTTTATATAGTTTTATATAGTTTTATGTAGTTTTATACAGTTTTATATAGTTTTATATAGTTTTATACAGTTTTATTTAGTTTCATTTTGTTTTATATAGTTTTATATGGTTTTATTAGTTTTATATAGTTTTATATAGTTTTATTAGTTTTATATAGTTTTATATAGTTTTATATAGTTTAATGTAGTTTTATACAGTTTTATATAGTTTTATATAGTTTTATATAGTTTTATATAGTTTTATATAGTTTTATATAGTTTTATATAGTTTTATATAGTTTTATATAATTTTGAATAGTTTTATTTAGTTTCATTGAGTTTTATATAGTTTTATATGGTTTTATTAGTTTTATATAGTTTTATATAGTTTTATATAGTTTTATATAGTTTTATATAGTTTTATATAGTTTTATATAGTTTTATATGGTTTGATATACTTTAATATAGTTCTATAGTGTTTTATATAGTTTTATATAGTTTTGTTAGTTTTGTATAGTTGTATATAGTTTTATATAGTTTCATTAGTGTTATATAGTTTTATATAGTTTTATATAGTTTTATATAGTTTTATTTAGTTTCATTGAGTTTTATATAGTTTTATATGGTTTTATTAGTTTTATATAGTTTTATTTAGTTTTATTAGTTTTATATAGTTTTATATAGTTTTATATAGTTTTATGTAGTTTTGTACAGTTTTATATAATTTTATATAGTTTTATATAGTTTTATTTAGTTTTATCTGGTTTTATTAGTTTTATATAGTTTTATATAGTTTTATCTGGTTTTATTAGTTTTATATAGTTTTATATAGTTTTATCTGGTTTTATTAGTTTTATATAGTTTTATATAGTACTATACAGTTTTATATAGTTTTATATAGTTTTATATAGTTCTGTTAGTTTTATATAGTTTTATATAGTTTATATAGTTTTATAGAGTTTTATAAAGTTTTATATAGTTTTATATAGTTTCATATAGTTTTGTTAGTTTTATATAGTTTTACATAATTTAATATAGCCTTATATAGTTTTACATAGCTTTATTAGCTTTATATAGTTTTATATAGTTTGATATAGTTTTATATAGTTTTATATAGTTTTATACTGTTATATATAGTTTTGGATAGTTTTATTAGTTTTATATAGTTTTATATAGTTTTATATAGTTTTATATAGTTTTATATGGTTTTATTAGTTTTATATAGTTTTATATAGTCTTATATGGTTTTATTAGTTTTATATAGTTTTATATAGTTTTATATAGTACTATATAGTATTATATAGTTTTGTTAGTTTTATATAGATTAATATAGTTTTATATAGTTTTATACAGTTTTATATAGTTTTGTTAGTTTTATATAGTTTTATATAGTTTTATATAGTTTTGTTAGTTTAATATAGTTTTATATAATTTTATATAGTATTATATAGTTTTACATAGCTTTATTTGCTTTATAAAGTTTAATATAGTTTTATATAGTTTTATACAGTTTAATATAGTTTTATATAGTTTTATATAGTTTTATACAGTTTTATATAGTTTCATATCGTTTTATAAAGATTTATATGGTTTAATATACTTTAATATAGTTCTATAGTGTTTTATATAGTTTCATATAGTTTTGTTAGTTTTATATAGTTTTATATAGTTCTATATAGTACTATATAGTTTTATATAGTTTTATATAGTTTATATAATTTTTATATTGTTTTATGTTGTATTAAATAGTTTTATATAGTTTTATACAGTTTTATATAGTGTTATATAGTTTTATATAGTTTTATATAGTTTTATATAGTTTTATACAGTTTTATATAGTTTTATACAGTTTTATATAGTTTTGTTAGTTTTACACAGTTTTATATAGTTTTATATAGTTTTACATAGTTTTATATAGTTTTGTTAGTTTTTTAAAGTTTAATATAGTTTTATATAGTTTTATACAGGTTAATATAGTTTTATATAGTTTTATATAGTTTTATATAGTTTCATATCGTTTTACATAGATTTATATGGGTTTATATACTTTAATATAGTTCTATAGTGTTTTATATAGTTATATATAGTTTTGTTAGTTTTGTATAGTTGTATATAGTTTTATATAGTTTCATTAGTGTTATATAGTTTTATATAGTTTTATATAATTTTATATAGTTTTATATAGTTTAATATAGTTTTATATAGTTTTATATAGTTTTATACAGTTTTATATAGTTTCATATCGTTTTATATAGATTTATATGTGTTTATATACTTTAATATAGTTCTATAGTGTTTTATATTGTTATATATAGTTTTGTTAGTTTTGTATAGTTGTATATAGTTTTATATAGTTTCATTAGTGTTATATAGTTTTATATAGTTTTATATAGTTTTATATAGTTTTATATAGTTTAATATAGTTTTATATAGTTTTATATAGTTTTACATAGTTTTGTATAGATTAATATTGTTATATATAGTTTTATACAGTTTCATATAGTTTTGTTAGTTTTATATAATTTTATATATTTATATATAGTTTTGTTAGGTTTATATAGTTTTATATAGTTTTATATAGTTTTATATAGTTTTATTAGTTTTATATAGTTTTATATAGTTTTATATAGAACTATAGAGTTTTATATAGTTTTATATAGTTTTATATAGTTTAATATAGTTTCATATAGTTTTGTTAGTTTTATATAGTTTTACATAATTTAATATAGTATTATATAGTTTTACATAGCTTTATTAGCTTTATATAGTTTTATATAGTTTTATATAGTTTTATATAGTTTTATACTGTTATATATAGTTTTATATAGTTTTATATAGTTTTATGTAGTTTTATACAGTTTTATATAGTTTTATATAGTTTTATATAGTTTTATATAGTTTTATTTAGTTTCATTGGGTTTTATATAGTTTTATATAATTTTATTTAGTTTCATTGGGTTTTATATAGTTTTATATGGTTTTATTAGTTTTATATAGTTTTATATAGTTTTATTAGTTTTATATAGTTTTATATAGTTTTATATAGTTTTATTTAGTTTCATTGAGTTTCATATAGTTTTATCTGGTTTTATTATTTTTATATAGTTTTATATAGTTTTATATAGTTTTATATAGTTTCATATAGTTTTGTTAGTTTTATATAGTTTTACATAATTTAATATAGTATTATATAGTTTTACATAGCTTTATTAGCTTTATATAGTTTTATATAGTTTTATATAGTTTTATATAGTTTTATATAGTTTTATACTGTTATATATAGTTTTATATAGTTTTATATAGTTTTATGTAGTTTTATACAGTTTTATATAGTTTTATATAGTTTTATATAGTTTTATATAGTTTTATTTAGTTTCATTGGGTTTTATATAGTTTTATATAATTTTATTTAGTTTCATTGGGTTTTATATAGTTTTATATGGTTTTATTAGTTTTATATAGTTTTATATAGTTTTATTAGTTTTATATAGTTTTATATAGTTTTATATAGTTTTATTTAGTTTCATTGAGTTTCATATAGTTTTATCTGGTTTTATTATTTTTATATAGTTTTATATAGTTTTATATAGTTTTATATAGTTTCATATAGTTTTGTTAGTTTTATATAGTTTTACATAATTTAATATAGTATTATATAGTTTTACATAGCTTTATTAGCTTTATATAGTTTTATATAGTTTTATATAGTTTTATATAGTTTTATACTGTTATATATAGTTTTGTATAGTTTTATTAGTTTTATATAGTTTTATATAGTTTTATATAGTTTTGTTAGTTTTATATAGTTTTATATAGTTTTATATAGTACTATATAGTTTTATATAGTTTTGTTAGTTTTATATAGATTAATACAGTGTTATATAGTTTTATACAGTTTTATATAGTTTTGTTAGTTTTATATAGTTTTATATAGTCTTATATAGTTTTATATGGTTTTATTAGTTTTATATAGTTTTATATAGTTTTATATGGTTTTATTAGTTTTATATAGTTTTATATAGTCTTATATGGTTTTATTAGTTTTATATAGTTTTATATAGTTTTATATAGTTTTATATAGTACTATATAGTATTATAAAGTTTTGTTAGTTTTATATAGATTAATATAGTTTTATATAGTTTTATACAGTTTTATATAGTTTTGTTAGTTTTATATAGTTTTATATAGTTTTATATAGTTTTATGTAGTTTTATACAGTTTTATATAGTTTTATATAGTTTTATATAGTTTTATTTAGTTTCATTGAGTTTTATATAGTTTTATCTGGTTTTATTAGTTTTATATAGTTTTATAAAATTTTATAGAGTTTTATATAGTTTTATATAGTTTTGTTAGTTTTATATAGTTTTATATAGTTTTATATAGTTTTATATAGTACTATATAGTTTTATATAGTTTTGTTAGTTTTATATAGATTAATATAGTTTTATATAGTTTTATACAGTTTTATATAGTTTTGTTAGTTTTATATAGTTTTATATAGTTTTATATAGTTTTATATGGTTTTATTAGTTTTATATAGTTTTATATAGTTTTATATGGTTTTATTAGTTTTATATAGTTTTATATAGTCTTATATGGTTTTATTAGTTTTATAGAGTTTTATATAGTTTTATATAGTTTTATATAGTACTATATAGTATTATAAAGTTTTGTTAGTTTTATATAGATTAATATAGTTTTATATAGTTTTATACAGTTTTATATAGTTTTGTTAGTTTTATATAGTTTTATATAGTTTTATATAGTTTTATGTAGTTTTATACAGTTTTATATAGTTTTATATAGTTTTATATAGTTTTATTTAGTTTCATTGAGTTTTATATAGTTTTATCTGGTTTTATTAGTTTTATATAGTTTTATAAAATTTTATAGAGTTTTATATAGTTTTATATAGTTTTGTTAGTTTTATATAGTTTTATATAGTTTTATATAGTTTTATATAGTACTATATAGTTTTATATAGTTTTGTTAGTTTTATATAGATTAATATAGTTTTATATAGTTTTATACAGTTTTATATAGTTTTGTTAGTTTTATATAGTTTTATATAGTTTTATATAGTTTTATATGGTTTTATTAGTTTTATATAGTTTTATATAGTTTTATATGGTTTTATTAGTTTTATATAGTTTTATATAGTCTTATATGGTTTTATTAGTTTATAAGTTTTTTATAGAGTTTTATATAGTTTTATATAGTTTTATATAGTTTTATATAGTTTCATTGAGTTTTATATAGTTTTATATGGTTTTATTAGTTTTATACAGTTTTATATAGTTTTATATAGTTTCATATAGTTTTATATAGTTTTATATAGTTTTATATAGTTTTATACAGTTTTATATAGTTTTACTAGTTTTATATAGTTTTATAATGCTTTCTGGAGTTTTATTTAGTTTTATATAGTTTTGTTAATTTTATATAGTTTTATATAGTTTTATATAGTTTTATATAATTTTATTTAGTTTCATTGGGTTTTATATAGTTTTATATAGTTTTATATAATTTTATTTAGTTTCATTGGGTTTTATATAGTTTTATATAGTTTTATATAATTTTATTTAGTTTCATTGGGTTTTATATAGTTTTATATGGTTTTATTAGTTTTATATAGTTTTACATAGTTTTAT
This sequence comes from Nomia melanderi, assembly GCF_051020985.1. Classification (NCBI taxonomy): domain Eukaryota; kingdom Metazoa; phylum Arthropoda; class Insecta; order Hymenoptera; family Halictidae; genus Nomia; species Nomia melanderi. Next base: position 6,092 of record NW_027476037.1, on the reverse strand, counting down.
TAGTTTTATATAGTTTTATATAGTTTTATATAGTTAATATAGTTTTATAGAGTTTTATATAGTTTTATATAGTTTTATATAGTTTTATATAGTTTTATATAGTTTCATATAGTTTTGTTAGTTTTATATAGTTTTACATAATTTAATATAGTATTATATAGTTTTACATAGCTTTATTAGCTTTATATAGTTTCATATAGTTTTATATAGTTTTATATAGTTTTATATAGTTTTATACTGTTATATATAGTTTTGTATAGTTTTATTAGTTTTATATAGTTTTATATAGTTTTATATAGTTTTATGTAGTTTTATACAGTTTTATATAGTTTTATATAGTTTTATATAGTTTTATTTAGTTTCATTGAGTTTTATATAGTTTTATCTGGTTTTATTAGTTTTATATAGTTTTATATAGTTTTATATAGTTTTATACAGTTTTATATAGTTTCATATAGTTTTGTTAGTTTTATATAGTTTTATATAGTTTTATATAGTACTATATAGTTTTATATAGTTTTATATAGTACTATACAGTTTTATATAGTTTTATTAGTTTTATTTAGTTTTGTAATGCTTTATAGAGTTTTATATAGTTTTATATAGTTTTGTTAGTTTTATATAGTTTTATATAGTTTTATATAGTTTTATATAGTTCTGTTAGTTTTATATAGTTTTATATAGTTTATATAGTTTTATAGAGTTTTATATAGTTTTATATAGATTTATATAGTTTTATATAGTTTCATCTAGTTTTGTTAGTTTTATATAGTTTTATATAGTACTATATAGTTTTATATAGTATTGTATAGTTTTATATAGTTTTATATAGCTTTATATTGTTTTATATAGTATTAAATAGTTTTATATAGTTCTATATAGTTTTATATAGTTTTATATAGTTTTATATAGTTTTATATAGTTTTATACAGTTTTATACAGTTTTATATAGTTTTATATAGTTTTATATAGTTTATATAGTTTTATAGAGTTTTATATAGTTTTATATAGTTTTATATAGTTTTATATAGTTTTATATAGTTTCATATATTTTTGTTACTTTTATATAGTTTTATATAGTTTTATATAGTACTATATAGTTTTATATAGTTTTGTATGGTACTATATAGTTTTATATAGTTTTATATAGTTTTATATAGTTTTATATAGTTTTATATAGTTTTATATTGTTTTATATAGTATTAAATAGTTTTATATAGTTTTATATAGTTTTATATAGTTTTATATAGTTTTATATAGTTTTATATAGTTTTATACAGTTTTATATAGTTTTATATAGTTTTATATAGTTTTATACTGTTATATATAGTTTTGTATAGTTTTATTAGTTTTATATAGTTTTATATAGTTTTATATAGTTTTATGTAGTTTCATACAGTTTTATATAGTTTTATATAGTTGTATGCAGTTTTGTATAGTTTTATACAGTTTTATATAGTTTTGTTAGTTTTATATAGTTTTATAGAGTTTTATATAGTTTTATATAGTTTTATAGAGTTTTATATAGTTTTATATAGTTTTGTTAGTTTTATATAGTTTTGTATAGTTTTATATAGTACTATATAGTTTTATATAGTTTTATATAGTTTTATATAGTTTTATATAGTTTTACATAGTTTTGTATAGTTTTATTAGTTTTATATAGTTTTATACAGTTTTATATAGTTTTATGTAGTTTTATACAGTTTTATATAGTTTTATATAGTTTTATATAGTTTTATTTAGTTTCATTGAGTTTTATATAGTTTTATATGGTTTTATTAGTTTTATATAGTTTTATATAGTTTTATTAGTTTTATATAGTTTTATATAGTTTTATATAGTTTTATGTAGTTTTATACAGTTTTATACAGTTTTATACAGTTTTATATAGTTTTATATAGTTTTATTTAGTTTCATTGAGTTTTATATAGTTTTATATGGTTTTATTAGTTTTATATAGTTTTATATAGTTTTATATAGTTTTATATAGTACAATACAGTTTTATATAGTTTTACTAGTTTTATATAGTTTTATAATGCTTTCTAGAGTTTTATTTAGTTTTATATAGTTTTGTTAGTTTTATATAGTTTTATATAGTTTTATGTAGTTTTATATAGTTCTGTTAGTTTTATATTGTTTTATATAGTTTATATAGTTTTATAGAGTTTTATATAGTTTTATATAGTTTTATATAGTTTTATATAGTTTCATATAGTTTTGTTAGTTTTATATAGTTTTATATAGTTTTATATAGTACTATATAGTTTTATATAGTTTTGTATAGTACTATATAGTTTTATATAGTTTTATATAGTTTTATATAGTTTTATATAGTTTTATATAGTTTTATATTGTTTTATATAGTATTAAATAGTTTTATATAGTTTTATATAGTTTTATATAGTGTTATATAGTTTTATATATTTTTATACAGTTTTATATAGTTTTATATAGTTTTATATAGTTTTATACTGTTATATATAGTTTTGTATAGTTTTATTAGTTTTATATAGTTTTATATAGTTTTATATAGTTTTATGTAGTTTTATACAGTTTTATATAGTTTCATATAGTTTTATATAGTTTTATTTAGCTTCATTGAGTTTTATATAGTTTTATATGGTTTTATTAGTTTTATATAGTTTTATATAGTTTTATATAGTACTATATAGTTTTATATAGTTTTACATAGTTTTATACAGTTTTAATACAGTTTTGTATAGTTTTATATAGTTTTATATGATTTTATATAGTTATATGCAGTTTTATAGAGTTTTATACAGTTTTGTATAGTTTTATATAGTTGTATGCAGTTTAATACAGTTTTACACAGTTTTGTATAGTTTTATATATTTTTATAAAGTTTTATATAGTTTTATATATTTTTATATAGTTTTATACAGTTTTGTATAGTTTTATACAGTTTTATATAGTTTTATATAGTTTTATATAGTTTTATATAGCTTTATATAGTTTTATATAGTTTTATTTGGTCTCATACAGTTTTATACAGTTATATATAGTCTTTTTTTAGTTTCACATAGTTTTATATAGTTTTATATAGTTTTATATAGTTTTATATAGTTTTATATAGTTTTATATAGTTTTATATAGTTTTGTATAGTTTTACATAGTTTTATACAGTTTTATATAGTTTTATATAGATTTATATAGTTTTATATAATTTTATACAGATTTGTATAGTTTCATACTGTTTGATATAGTTTTATATAGTTTCATATAGTTTTATATAGTTGTATGCAGTTTTATACAGTTTAATACGGTTTTGTATAGATTTATTTATTTTTATATAGTTTTATATAGTTTTATATAGTTTTGTATCGTATTATATAGTTTTATATAGTTTTATATAGTTTTATATAGTTTTATACAGTTTTATATAGTTTTATATAGTTTTATACAGTTATATGCAGTTTTATAGAGTTTTATTCAGTTTTGTATAGTTTTATATAGTTGTATGCAGTTTTATACAGTTTTATACAGTTTTGTATAGTTTTATATATTTTTATATAGTTTTATATAGTTTTATATACTTTTATATAGTTTTATATAGTTTTATATAGTTTTATATAGTTTTATATATTTTTATATAGTTTTATATAGTTTTACATAGTTTTATACAGTTTTATACAGTTTTGTATAGTTTTATATAGTTTTTTATAGTTTTGTTAGTTTTATATAGTTTAATTAGTGTTATATAGTTTTATATAGTTTTATATGGTTTTATATAGTTTTATATAGTTTTATATAGTTTTATATAGTTTTATATAGTATTAAATAGTTTTATATAGTTCTATATAGTTTTATATAGTTTTATATAGTACTATACAGTTTTATATTTTTATATAGTTTTATATAGTGTTATATAGTTTTATATTGTTTTATATAGTATTAAATAGTTTTATATAGTTTTATATAGTTTTATATAGTGTTTTATATAGTTTTATATAGTTTTATACAGTTTTATATAGTTTTATATAGTTTTATATAGTTTTATAGAGTTTTATATAGTTTTATATAGTTTTGTTAGTTTTATATAGTTTTATATAGTTTTATATAGTTTTATACAGTTTTATATACTTTTGTTAGTTTTACATAGTATTATATAGTTTTATATAGTTTCACATAGTTTTATATAGTTTTATATAGTTTTGTTAGTTTTATATAGTTTAATATAGTTTTATATAGTATTATACAGTTTAATATAGTTTTATATAGGTTTATATAGTTTTATACAGTTTTATATAGTTTCATATCGTTTTATATAGTTTTATATGGTTTGATATACTTTAATATAGTTCTATAGTGTTTTATATAGTTTTATATAGTTTTGTTAGTTTTGTATAGTTGTATATAGTTTTATATAGTTTCATTAGTGTTATATAGTTTTATATAGTTTTATATAGTTTTATTTAGTTTCATTACGTTTTATATAGTTTTATATTGTTTTATTAGTTTTATATAGTTTTATTTAGTTTTATTAGTTTTATATAGTTTTATATAGTTTTATATAGTTTTATGTAGTTTTATACAGTTTTATATAGTTTTATATAGTTTTATATAGTTTTATTTAGTTTCATTGAGTTTTATATAGTTTTATATGGTTTTATTAGTTTTCTATAGTTTTATATAGTTTTATATAGTACTACACAGTTTTATATGGTTTTATTAGTTTTATATAGTTTTATAATGCTTTATAGAGTTTTATATAGTTTTATATAGTTTTGTTAGTTTTATATAGTTTTATATAGTTTTATATAGTTTTATATAGTTTTATATAGTTCTGTTAGTTTTATATAGTTTTATATAGTTTATATAGTTTTATATAGTTTTATATAGTTTTATATAGTTTTATATAGTTTCATATAGTTTTGTTAGTTTTATATAGTTTTACATAATTTAATATAGTATTATATAGTTTTACATAGCTTTATTAGCTTTATATAGTTTTATATAGTTTTATATAGTTTTATACTGTTATATATAGTTTTGTATAGTTTTATTAGTTTTATATAGTTTTATATAGTTTTATATAGTTTTATATAGTTTTATGTAGTTTTATACAGTTTTGTATAGTTTTATATAGTTTTATATAGTTCTGTTAGTTTTATATAGTTTTATATAGTTTATATAGTTTTATAGAGTTTTATATAGTTTTATATAGTTTTATATAGTTTCATATAGTTTTGTTAGTTTTATATAGTTTTACATAATTTAATATAGTCTTATATAGTTTTACATAGCTTTATTAGCTTTATATAGTTTTATATAGTTTGATATAGTTTTATATAGTTTTATATAGTTTTATACTGTTATATATAGTTTTGGATAGTTTTATTAGTTTTATATAGTTTTATATAGTTTTATATAGTTTTATATAGTTTTATGTAGTACTATACAGTTTTACATAGTTTTGTTAGTTTTATATAGATTAATATAGTTTTATATAGTTTTATACAGTTTTATATAGTTTTGTTAGTTTTATATAGTTTTATATAGTTTTATATAGTTTTATATGGTTTTATTAGTTTTATATAGTTTTATATAGTCTTATATGGTTTTATTAGTTTTATATAGTTTTATATAGTTTTATATAGTACTATATAGTATTATATGGTTTTGTTAGTTTTATATAGATTAATATAGTTTTATATAGTTTTATACAGTTTTATATAGTTTTGTTAGTTTTATATAGTTTTATATAGTTTTATATAGTTTTGTTAGTTTAATATAGTTTTATATAATTTTATATAGTATTATATAGTTTTACATAGCTTTATTTGCTTTATAAAGTTTAATATAGTTTTATATAGTTTTATACAGTTTTATATAGTTTCATATCGCTTTATATAGATTTATATGGTTTAATATACTTTAATATAGTTCTATAGTGTTTTATATAGTTATATATAGTTTTGTTAGTTTTGTATAGTTGTATATAGTTTTATATAGTTTCATTAGTGTTATATAGTTTTATATAGTTTTATATAGTTTTATATAGTTTTATATAGTTTTATATAGTTTTATATAGTTTCATATCGTTTTACATAGTTTTATATGGTTTGAT
>NW_027476036.1:0-21054 GCF_051020985.1 Nomia melanderi | reverse complement strand
TTTATAATATTTTATATAGTTTTATATAGTTTTATAATGTTTTATATAGTTTTATTAGTTTTATTAGTTTTATACAGTTTTATATAGTACTATATAGTATATATAATTTTAATAGTTTTATATAGTTTTATATGGTTTTGTTAGTTTTATATAGTTTTATATAGTTTTATTAGTTTTATATAGTTTTATATAGTTTTATATAGTTTTATATAGTTTTATATAGATTTATATAGTTTTATATAGTTTTATATAGTCTTACTAGTTTTATATAGTTTTTTTAGTTTTATATAGTTTATATAGTTTTATATAGCTTTATTAGTTTTATATAGTTTATATAGTTTTATATAGTTTTTTAGTTTTATATAGTTTTATATAGTTTTATTAGTTTTATATAGTTTTATATAGTTTTATATAGTTTTATATAGTTTTATATCGTTTTATTAGTTTTATATAGTTTTATATAGTTTTATATAGTTTTATATCGTTTTATTAGATTTATATAGTTTTATATAGTTTTATATAGTTTTATATAGTTTTGTAGAGTTTTATAAAGTTTATATAATTTTATATAATTTTGTTAGTTTTATATATTTTTAGATAGTTTTATATAGTTTTATATAGTTTTATAAGGTACTATATAGTTCTATATAGCTTTATATAGTTTTGTTAGTTTTATATAGTTTTGTATAGTTTTATATAGTTTTATATAGTTTTATAGAGTTTTATACAGTTTTATATAGTTTAGTTAGTTTTGTATAGTTTTATATAGTTTTATATAGTTTTATATAGTTCTATATAGTTTTTATATAGTTTTATATAGTGTTATATTGTTCTATAGAGTTTTATATAGGTTTATATAGTTTGTTAGTTTTATACAGTTTTATATAGTTTTATATAGTTTTATAGAGTTTTATATAGTTTTATATAGTTTTATTAGTTTTATATAGTTTTATATAGTACTATATAGTTTTATATAATTTTATTAGTTTTATATAGTTTTATATAATTTTATATAGTTTTATATGGTTTTATATAGTTTTATATAGTTTTATATAGTTTTATTAGTTTTATATAGTTTTATATAGTTTATATAGTTTTATATAGTTTTATACATTTTTATATAGTGTTATATAGTTTTTATACAGTTTTATATAGTTTAAATACTTTTATATAGTTTTATAATGTTTTATTAGTTTTATATAGTTTTATAATGTTTTATATAGTTTTATATAGTTTTATTAGTTTTATACAGTTTATATAGTACTATATAGTATTATATAATTTTAATAGTTTTATATAGTTTTATATAGTTTTTTATAGTTTTATATGGTTTTGTTAGTTTTATATAGTTTTATATAGTTTTATATAGTTTTATATAGTTTTATATAGTTTTATATAGTTTGATATTGCTTAATATAGTTTTATAGAGTTTTATAAAGTTTTATATTGTTTTAAATAGTTTTGTTAGTTTTATATATTCTTATATAGTTTTATATAGTTTTACATAGTTTTATAGAGGTTTATATAGTTTTATATAGTTTTTTATAGTTTTATATAGGTTTGTTAGTATTATATAGTTTTAATATAGTTGTATATAGTTTTATATAGTTTTGTAGAGTTTTATAAAGTTTTATATAATTTTATATAATTTTATTAGTTTTATATTTTTATATAGTTTTATATAGTTTTAGTATAGTTCTATAGAATTTTATATAGTTTTATACAGTTTTATATAGTTTTGTTAGTTTATATAGTTTTATATAGTTTTATATAGTTCTATATAGTTTATATAGTTTTATATAGTGTTATATAGTTCTATAGAGTTTTATATAGGTTTATATAGTTTTGTTAGTTTTATACAGTTTTATATAGTTTTATATAGTTTTATAGAGTTTTATATAGTTTTATATAGTTTTATTAGTTTTATATAGTTTTATATAGTACTATATAGTTTTATATAATTTTATTAGTTTTATATAGTTTTATATAATTTGTATAGTTTTATATGGTTTTATATAGTTTTATATAGTTTTATATAGTTCTATAGAGTTTTATATAGGTTTATATAGTTTTGTTAGTTTTATATAGTTTTATATAGTTTTATATAGTTTTATGTAGTTTTATATAGTTTCTATAGAGTTTTATATAGGTTTATATAGTTTTGTTAGTTTTATATAGTTTTATATAGTTCTATAGAGTTTTATATAGTTTTATAGAGTTTTATATAGTTTTATATAGTTTTATTAGTTTTATATAGTTTTATATAGTACTAATATAATTTTATATAGTTTTATTTGTTTTACATAGTTCTATATAGTTTTATATTGTTTTATATAGCTTCATATAGTTTTATATAGCTTATATAGTTTTATATTGTTTTATATAGATTTATATAGTTGTGCACAGTTTTATATAGTTTTATATAGTTTTATTAGTTTTAATAGTTTTATAAAGTTTTGTATAGTTTTACATAGTTTTATATACTTTTATATAGTTTTATATAGTTTTTATATGGTTTTGTTAGTTTTGTAGAGTTTCATATAGTTCTATATAGTTTTGTTAGTTTTATATAGTTTATATAGTTTTATTAGTTTTTTATTGTTTTATATAGTTTTGTATAGTTTTTATCAGTTTCATATAGTTTTATACAGATTTATAAAGTCTTATATAGTTTTATTAGATTTATATAGCTGAATAAAGTTTTATGTAGCATTATATAGTTTTATATAGTTTTGTATAGTTTTATATAGTTTTATATAGTTTTGTTAGTTTGTATAGTTTTATATAGTTTTGTTAGTTTTATATAGTTTTGTTAGTTTTATATAGTTTTATATATTTTTATAAGGTACTATATAGTTCTATATAGATTTATATAGTTTTGTTAGTTTTATATAGTTTTGTAAAGTTTTATATAGTTGTTATATAGTTTTATAGAGTTTTATACAGTTTTATATAGTTTTGTTAGTTTATATAGTTTTATATAGTTTTATATAGTTCTATATAGTTTTATATAGTTTTATATAGTGTTATATAGTTCTATAGAGTTTTATATAGGTTTATATAGTTTTGTTAGTTTTATACAGTTTTATATAGTTTTATATAGTTTTACAGAGTTTTTATATAGGTTTTATATAGTTTTATTAGTTTTTTATTGTTTTATATAGTTTTGTATAGTTTTTATCAGTTTCATATAGTTTATACAGATTTATAAAGTCTTATATAGTTTTATTAGATTTTATATAGCTGTATAAAGTTTTATGTAGCATTATATAATTTTATATAGTTTTATATAGTTTTATATAGTTTTATATAGTTTTATATAGTTTTATATAGTTCTATATAGTTTTATATATTTTTTATACAGTTTTATATAGTTTTATATAGTTTTACATGCATTTCATATAGTTTTATATAGTTTCATATAGTTTTATATAGTTTTATTTAGTTTTATATAGTTTTATATAGATGTATATAAAGTTTTAATATAGTTTTATATAGCTTTACATAGTTTTATATAGTTTTTTATAGTTTTATATAGTTTTATACAGTTTTATATACTTTTATACAGTTTTATATACTTTTATATAGTTTTATTTGTTTTGTATAGTTTTATATAGCTTTATATAGTTTTATATTGTTCTATATAGTTTTATATAGTTTTATATAGTTTTGTATAGCTTTATACAGTTTTATATAGTTTTATATAGTTTTATATAGTTTTATACAGTTTTATATAATTTTATATAGTTTTATATAGTTTTATAAGTTTTATTTAGTTTTATACAGTTTTATATAATTTTATATAGTTTTATATAGTTTTATATAGTTTTATGTAGTTTCATATAGTTTTATATAGTTTTATGTAGTTTTATATAGTTTTATACAGTTTTGTTAATTTTATACAGTTTTATATAGTTCTGTATAGTTTTATGTATTTGTGTTAGTTTTATATACTTTTAAACAGTTTTATTAGTTTTATATAGTTTTATTTAGTTTTATACAGTTTTATATAATTTTATATAGTTTTATATGGTTTTATATAGTTTTATATAATTTTATATAGTTTTATATAATTTTATTAGTTTTATATACTTTTAAACAGTTTTATTAGCTTTATATAGTTTTATATAGTTTTATATAGTTTTATATAGTTTTATATAGTTTTATATAGTTTTAAATAGTATTATATAGTTTTATATAGTTTTATATAGTATTATATAGTTTTATATAGTTTTATATTGTTATATGTAGTTTATATAGTCTCATATAGTTTTATATAATTTATATACTTTTGTACAGTTTTATATAGTTTTATATAGTCTTATATTGTTCTATATAGTTTTACATAGTTTTATATAGTTTCATATTGTTCTATATAGTTTTATTAGTTTTATATAGTTTTATATAGTTTTATTAGTTTTATATAGTTTTATATAGTTTTATATAGTTCTATATAGATTTATATATTTTTATACAGTTTTATATAGTTTTATATAGTTTCATATAGTTTTGTACAGTTTTATATAGTTTCATATAGTATTATATAATTTTATATAGTTTTGTATAGTTTTTTTATAGTTTTATTAGTTTGATATAGCCTTATACAGTGTCATATAGTTTTATATAGATTCATATAGTTTTATTAGATTTATATAGTTTTATATAGTTTTATATAGTTTTATATAGTTTTATATAGATTTATATAGTTTTATATAGTTTTACACAGTTTTATATAGTTTTATATTGTATTATATAGTTTTATATAATTTTATATAGTTTTATGTAGTTTTATTAGTTTTATATACTTTTATACAGTTTTATATAGTTTTATATAGATTCATATAGTTTTATTAGTTTTATATAGTTTTATATAGTTTTATATACTTTTATGTAGTTTTATATGGTTTTATACAGTTTTATTAGTTTTATACAGTTTTATATAGATCTGTATAGTGTTATGTAGTTTTATTAGTTTTATATACTTTTAAACAGTTTTATTAGTTTTTATATAGTTTTATATAGTTTAATATAGTTTTATATATTTTTACACAGTTTTATATAGTTTTATTCTTTTGATATAGCCTTATACAGTTTTATATAGATTTATATAGATTAATATAGTTTTATTTGTTTTGTATAGTTTTATATAGTTTTATTAGTTTGATATAGCCTTATACAGTTTTATATAGTTTTTTTAGATTCGTATAGTTTTATTAGTTTTATATAGTTCTATATAGTTTATATACAGTTTTATTACTCTTATATAGTTTTACATAGTTTTATATAGTTTTATATAGTTTTATATAGTTTTATATAGTTTTATATAGTTTTATATAGTTTTATATAGTTTTATGTAGTTTTATATTGTTTTATACAGATTTATTAGTTTTATACAGTTTTATATAGATCTGTATAGTTTTATGTAGTTCTATTAGTTTATATACTTTTGAACAGTTTTATTAGTTTTATATAGTTTTATATAGATTTATATAGTTTAATATAGTTTTATATATTTTTACACAGTTTTATATAGTTTTATACGTTTAATTTAGTTTTATACAGTTTTATATAATTTTGTATACTTTTATATAGTTTTATATAGTTTTATATAGTTTTATATGGTTTTATATAGTTTTATATAGTTTTATATAGTTTTACATAGTTTTATATAGTTTTATATAGTTTTATATAGTTTTATATAGTTTCATATAGTTTTATATTGTTCTATATAGTTTATATTGTTTTATTTAGTTTGATATAGTTTTATACAGTTTTATATAGTTCTGTATAGTTTTATGTAGTTTTATTAGTTTTATATACTTTTAAACAGTTTTATTAGTTTTATATAGTTATATATAGTTTTATATAGTTTTATATATTTTAATATAGTTTTATATAGTTTTACACAGTTTTATATAGTTTTATAAGTTTAATTTAGTTTTATACAGATTTATATAATTTTATATAGTTTTATATAGTTTTTATATAGTTTTATATAGTTTTATATAGTTTATATAGTTTTATATAGTTTTATATAATCTTATATTAGTTTTATATAATTTATATAGTTTAATATAGTTTTATATAGTTTTACACAGTTTTATATAGTTTTATTTGTTTTGTTCAATTGTATATAGTTATATTAGTGTGATATAGCCTTATACAGTTTTATATAGATTTATATAGATTCATATAGTTTTATATAGTTTTATATAGTTCTATATAGTTCTATATAGTTTTATATAGTTTAGATACTTTTCATATAGTTTTATATAGTTTCATATAGTTTTATATAGTTTTATTTAGTTTTATATAGTTTTATATAGTTTTAATAGTTTTATATAGTTTTATACAGTTTTATATACTTTTATACAGTTTTATATACTTTTATATAGTTTTATTTGTTTTGTATAGTTTTATATAGTTTTTATATAGTTTTATATGGTTCTATATAGTTTTATATAGATTTATATACTTTTATATAGTTTTATATAGTTTTAATATAGTTTTATATAGTTTTATATAGTTTTATATAGTTTTATATAGTTTTACATGGTTTTATATAGCTATATATAGTTTTATATAGTTTTATATAGTTTTATATGGTTTTATATAGTTTTATTTAGTTTTCATATATTTTTATGTAGTTTTTTATAATTTTGTTTGTTTTATATTGTATTACATTGTTTTATATATTTTTACATTCTTTTATATAGTTTTACATAATTTTCTATGGATTTATATAGTTTTATAAAGTTTGATATAGTTTTATATAGTTTTATATAGTTATATATAGTTTTATATAGTTCTATAGAGTTTTACATAGGTTTATATAGTTTTATATAGTTTTATAGAGTTTTATATAGTTTTAAATAGTTTTATAAAGTTTTATATAGTTTTATATAGTTTTATATAGTTTCATATAGTTTTATGTAGTTTTATATATAGTTTTATATAGTTTTATAGAGTTTTATGTAGTGTTATATAGTTTTAAATAGTTTTATATAGTTTTATAGAGTTTTATATAGTTTTATAAAGTTTGATATAGTTTTATATAGTTTTATATAGTTTTACATAGTTTTATATAGTTTTACATAGTTTTACATAGTTTTATATAGTTATACATAGTTTATTAGTTTTACATCGTTTCATATAGTTTTACATAATTTTACATAGAACTATTTAGATTTATATAGTTTTATATAGCTTTATATAGTTTTATATAGTTTTATATAGTTTTATATAGTTTTATATCGTTTTATATAGTTTTATGTATTTTTATATAGTTTTATTAGTTTTATATAGTTTTATATAGCTTTATGAATTTTTTTATAGTTTTGTTTGTTTTATGTAGTTTTACAGTGTTTTATATAGTTTTCCATAATTCTGTATAGATTTATATAGTTTTATATAGTTTTATATAGTTTTATATCGTTTTATATAGTTTTATGTATTTGTATATAGTTTTATTAGTTTTATATAGTTTTACTAGTTTTACATAGTTTTATATAGATTTATATACTTTTATATAGTTTTACATAGTTTTATATAGTTCTATATAGTTTTATATAGTTTTATATAGTACTGTATAGTTTTATATAGTTTTATGTAGTTTTATATAGCTTTATTAGTTTTACATATTTTTATATAGATTTATATAGTTTTATATAGTTTTATATAGTTTTATATAGTTTTATATAGTTTTACATAGCTTTATATAGTTTTATTAGTTTTACATAGTTATATATAGTTTTGTATAGTTTTATTAGTTTTACATAGTTGTATATATTTTTATATCGTTTTATGTAGTTTTTATAGTTTTGTTTGTTTTATATAGTTTTACATTGTTTGATATAGTTTTACATTGGTTTATATAGTTTTACATAATTTTACATAGAATTATTTAGATTTATATAGTTTTATATAGTGTTATATAGTTTTATATAGTTTTCTATAGTTTTATATAGTTTTACATGGTTTATATAGCTTTATATAGTTTTATATAGTTTTATTTAGTTTTATATAGTTTTATATCGTTTTATATAGTTTTATGTATTTTTATATAGTTTTATTAGTTTTATATAGTTTTATATAGCTTTATGAAGTTTTTTATAGTTTTGTTTGTTTTATGTAGTTTTACAGTGTTTTATATAGTTTTCCATAATTCTGTATAGTTTTATTAGTTTTATATAGTTTTATATAGCTTGATGAAGTTTTTTATAGTTTTGTTTCTTTCATGTAGTTTTACAGTGTGTTCTAGAGTTTTCCATAATTTTGTATAGATTTATATAGTTTTATATAGTTTTATATAGTTTTATATGGTTTTACATAGTTTTATATAGATTTATACAGTTTTATATAGTTTTCCATAGGGTTATATAGTTTTATATCGTTTTAGTAGTTTCATGTATATTTATATAGTTTTATTAGTTTTATATAGTTATATATAGTTTTATATAGTTTTATTAGTTTTACATAGTTGTATATAGTTTCATATAGTTTTATGTAGTTTTTCTAGTTTTGTTTGTTTTCTATTGTTTTACATTGGTTTATATAGTTTTACATTATTTTATATAGAATTATATAGTTTTAGAAAGTTTGATATTGTTTTATATCGTTTAATATAGTTCTATATAGTTTTATATAGTTTTATATAGTATTGTATAGTTTTATATAGTTTTATGTAGTTCTATATAGTTTTATTAGTTTCACATAGTTTTACATAGTTTTATATAGTTTAATTTAGTTTTATTAGTTTTACATCGTTTCATATAGTTTTACATAATTTTAAATAGAATTATTTAGATTTATATAGTTTTATATAGTTTTATATAGTTTTATATAGTTTTATATAGTTTTATAACGTTTTATATAGTTTTATGTATTTTTATATAGTTTTATTAGTTTTATATAGTTTTATATAGTTTTACATACTTTTATATAGTTTTATATAGTTTTGTATAGTTTTAGTAGTTTTATGTATATTTATATAGTTTTATTAGTTTTAGTAGTTTTATGTATATTTATATAGTTTTACTAGTTTTTTATAGTTTTATATAGTTTTATATAGTTTTGTATAGATTTATATAGTTTTACGTAGTTTTATATAGATTTATTAGTTTTACATAGTTTTAGTAGTTTTACATAGTTTTATATAGATTTATATACTTTTATATAGTTTTACATAGTTTTATATAGTTCTATATAGTTTTATATAGTTTTATATAGTATTGTATAGTTTTATATAGTTTTATGTAGTTTTATAAAGTTTTATATAGTTTTATTAGTTTTACATAGTTTTCTATTGATTTATATAGTTGTACATAGTTTTACATAGTTTTATATAGTTTTACATAGTTTTATTAGTTTTACATAGTTTTATATAGATTTATATACTTTTATATAGTTTTACATAGTTTTATATAGTTCTATATAGTTTTATATAGTTTTATATAGTATTGTATAGTTTTATATAGTTTTATGTAGTTTTATAAAGTTTTATATAGTTTTATTAGTTTTACATAGTTTTCTATTGATTTATATAGTTGTACATAGTTTTACATAGTTTTATATAGTTTTACATAGTTTTATTAGTTTTACATCGTTTCATATAGTTTTACATAATTTTACATAGAATTATTTAGATTTATATAGTTTTATATAGTTTTATATAGTTTTATATAGTTTTATATAGTTTTATGTATTTTTATATAGTTTTATTAGTTTTACATAGTTCTATATAGTTTTATATAGTTTTATGTATTTTTATATAGTTTTATTAGTTTTATATAGATTTATACAGTTTTAAAAAGTTTTCCATAGGTTTATATAGTTTTATATCGTTTTAGTAGTTTTATATAATTTTGTATAGTTTTATATAGTTTTATATAGTTTTATATGGTTTTATATAGTTTTATTTAGTTTTATATATTTTTATGTTGTTTTTTATAGTTTTGTTTGTTTTATATTGTATTACATTGTTTTATATATTTTTACATTCTTTTATATAGTTTTACATAATTTTCTATCGATTTATATAGTTTTATAAAGTTTGATATAGTTTTATATAGATTTATATAGTTTTATATAGTTTTATATAGTTTTACATAGTTTTATATAGTTTTATATAGTTTTATATAGTTTTATTAGTTTTACAAAGTTGTATATAGTTTTATATAGTTTTATGTAGTTTTTCTAGTTTTGTTTGTTTTCTATAGTTTTACATAGTTTTATTAGTTTTACATCGTTCATATAGTTTTACATAATTTTACATAGAATTATTTAGATTTATATAGTTTTATATAGTTTTATATAGTTTTATGTAGTTTTATATAGTTTTATTAGTTTTACATAGCTTTATATAGATTTATATAGTTTTACGTAGAATTATTTAGATTTATATAGTTTTATACAGTTTTATATAGTTTAATATAGTTTTATATAGTTTTATATAGTTTTATATAGTTTTATATAGTTTTATATAGTTTTATATAGTTTTACATAGTTTTATATAGTTTTATATCGTTTTATATAGTTTTATATAGTTTTATATACTTTTATATAGTTTTATGTAGTTTTATACAGTTTTGTTTGTTTTATATAGTTTTGCATAGTTTTATATAGTTTTACATAGTTTTATATAGATTTATGTAGTTTTATATAGTTTTCCATAGGTTTATATAGTTTTATATCGTTTTAGTAGTTTTATTTAATTTTGTATAGTTTTATATAGTTTTATATATTTTTATGTAGTTTTTTATAGTTTTGTGTGTTTTATATAGTTTTACAGTGTTTTATATAGTTTTCCATAATTTTGTATAGATTTATATAGCTTTATATAGTTTTATATAGATTTATATAGTTTTATATAGTTTTCAATAGTTTTATATAGATTTATATAGTTTTATATTGTTTTATATAGTTTTATATAGCTTTATATAGTTTTATTAGTTTTATATAGTTTTATATAGTTTTATATAGTTTTATATAGTTTTATATAGTTTTACATAGCTTTATATAGTTTTATTAGTTTTACATAGTTATATATAGTTTTATATAGTTTTATTAGTTTTACATAGTTGTATATATTTTTATATCGTTTTATGTAGTTTTTACAGTTTTGTTTGTTTTGTATAGTTTTACATTCATTGATATAGTTTTACATTGGTTTATATAGTTTTACATTATTTTATATAGATTTATATAGTTTTATAAAATTTGATATAGTTTTATATCGTTTTATATAGTTTTATATAGTTTTATATACTTATATATAGTTTTATGTAGTTTTATACAGTTTTGTTTGTTTTATATAGTTTTGCATAGTTTTATATAGTTTTACATAGTTTTATATAGATTTATATAGTTTTATATAGTTTTCCATAATTTTATATAGTTTTATATCGTTTTAGTAGTTTTATTTAATTTTGTATAGTTTTATATAGCTTTATATAGTTTTATATAGTTTTATATAGTTTTATATAGTTTTATATCGTTTTATATACTTTTATGTATTTTTATATAGTTTTATTATTTTTATATAGTTTTATATAGCTTTATGAAGTTTTTTATAGTTTCGTTTGTTTTATGTAGTTTTACAGTGTTTTATATAGTTTTCCATAATTCTGCATAGATTTATATAGTTTTATATAGTTTTATATAGTTTTATATCGTTTTATATAGTTTTATGTATTTTTATATAGTTTTATTAGTTTTATATAGTTTTATATAGTTTTACATAGTTTTATATAGTTTTATATAGTTTTACATAGTTTTAGTAGTTTTATGTATATTTATATAGTTTTATTAGTTTTAGTAGTTTTATGTATATTTATATAGTTTTACTAGTTTTTTATAGTTTTATATAGTTTTATATGGTTTTACATAGTTTTATATAGTTTTATATAGTTTTATATAGTTTTATTAGTTTTACATAGTTGTATATAGTTTTATATAGTTTTATGTAGTTTTTCTAGTTTTGTTTGTTTTCTATAGTTTTACATTGGTTTATATAGTTTTACATTATTTTATATAGAATTATATAGTTTTATAAAGTTTGATATAGTTTTATATCGTTTAATATAGTTCTATATAGTTTTATATAGTTTTATATACTATTGTATAGTTTTATATAGTTTTATGTAGTTATATATAGTTTTATTAGTTTTACATAGTTTTATATAGATTTAAATAGTTTTACATAGTTTTACATAGTTTTATATAGTTATATTAGTTTTACATAGTTTTATATAGATTTATATAGTTTTACATTGTTTTACATAGTTTTATATAGTTTTACATAGTGTTATTAGTTTTACATCGTTTCATATAGTTTTACATAATTTTACATAGAATTATTTGGATTTATATAGTTTTATATAGTTTTATATAGTTTTATATAGTTTTTCATAATTTTACATAGAATTATTTTGATTTATATAGTTTTATATAGTTTTATATAGAATTGTATAGTTTTATATAGTTTTATGTAGTTTTATATAGTTTTATTAGTTTTACATAGTTTTATATAGATTTACATAGTTTTACATAGAATTATTTAGATTTATATAGTTTTATACAGTTTTATATAGTTTTATATAGTTTTATATAGTTTTATATAGATTTATATAGTTTTGTACCGTTTTATATAGATTTATATAGTTTTATATAGTTTTACTTAGTCTTTTATATTTTTATATAGTTTTATATAGTTTTATATAGTTTTGTATAGTTTCATATAGTATTATTAGTATTATTAGTCGATCACCTCCTGCACTACCGAGGGGAGTAACAATCTTGCCCTGGTGATAGAGTTTCCCTTCCCGGCGGAGTTCCGATGCCCTGCCTGCTTCGGTGTCCCCGGAATCAGGATCAGTGGCGTGTACAAGTCCCACTCGGACTTGACGAAGCACGCCCGGAAGTATCATCCGGGCGTTGCAGTGACATATAAGTGCCGTGAGTGCAGCTTCACTGGCGACGGGAGGTATCCACTCAATGTGGTGAAGCTGCACCACGGCCATATTCATAGTTCCGCCCACCAGAACAGTCCGAGTGGGACTTGTGCACCTCCCGTGACAGGCGCGACCGGTTCGAGCAACACCTTGCGTCGGGGGAGTTCCGCGACATCCGCCCCCGCAGAACCGCGCGCTGCTGCGTTAGCTGCTGCCAATTTGGCGGCCCAGTCCCCGCCCCCGCAAACGACGTGCGCCGCGACGTCGCCGCCCCCGCCCACCCACACCCACACCCATACAACGGCGAGGGATCCAACGGGGACGGCCACCACCACCTGCATGACGCGGCGCGCAATGGCGGCAGCGGCAACAACAACAGCAACAACCACGACGGGGACCAGGACTACGAGGACGACGACGAAGACGACGACCACGAGACCGGTGGCGACGGGGGGCAAGGCGCGGGCCACGAAGCAAACAACGTTGCGTGGGGTGCTGGTAACGGCGGCTGCGACGGCTATGACGACGTCGTATCGCACGCCGCCGTCCGGCACTCCCACGCTAACGATCACGATCGGGCCCACCACCAGTGCCCGGCCCGCGCCCCCGCCCCCCACAAAACCAACCTACCCCAGACCTAAGGGGACGCCACCGGTCCAGAAGAGCGGCAGCCCGCCGCGGCGATCGGGGTCGGCTGCCCCAAGGACATCGCCGCCGGCTGCAAGGGCGCCTGCTACGAGGAGAGGCTCCGGTCCCTTAGCCGCTACCGCAACGAGGCCCACCCCACCGGGCAGAAGAGCGGCCCCCGCTACCAGGGGGTCGACTGGCACCCCTCCCGCAAAAACCCCGCCCGTTTGGACCCCGCCCACCACCACCCAAGGGCGGGTGAAACGGGGTATGAGGGGTGCCAAAGTCCCGGTGGAGGTGGGCAGAAGAACTGCCACCACCACCACCCGGAGGACGGTAGCGGCTCCGACCGGAGCCAGAAGAACGCCCCCGAGAGTAGGAGGGACTCCCACCGCCCACACACCATCACCCAGGGCGGTGGAGGGAAGGAAGAGTCCCTCCAGCGGCCCCACACCACCTCGGGCCGCACAGCGAAAACCCTCGGGGGTAAGGACGGCGGCCTCACCATCTTACGCCGCCGTCACAGCAGGCGCCCCGTCACTTACGTCACCTCCCTCGCCGATTGACGTCGTACCGGAAAGGGGGCTGCGTCCAGCATCCCGGGCCACCCCTACGACGCCCGGTCCCACACCACCAAAACGCAGCCCCCCACCGAGGAAGCACCGGAGCCCCAGGACGCCGCCGACCATCCGCGGCGAGCAGGGGGCTCCGTGTCCGGTAACATCGGCGAGTATGGTGACGTTATGCACCTCCACCGTTACCACCACCTGCAGCGGGGGGCCGATTATGACCCCCCTGCCTATCGTGGGAAGAGCGATGGTGGCCAGGCCGCTACCACCATCTCCAGCGGCCCCGCTCCTCCCACCCATCGAAGAGGTGGAGGTGCCGCAGCCGGCCGGGGCAGCCGTTAGCCCCGATTCTTCACCGGAGCCGTGGCGAATCGCCGCTGGATCCCGCCGACGCCACCACCGCGGGATCCCGTCGTCCAGCTCGTCGTCCGACGAGGAGGCGCAGCCGCTGCCGCCAGCGAAGAGGACGACGCCTCCGCCCGCCCAACCACCGCGGGAAAAGTCCCCCGCCCGGCCGCCACCGGGCAGCAGCAGCAGCAGCAACAATAACAACAGCGTTGCGCACAACAGTGCGCATCGGCCTGGAGCAGGGTGCTCCGGAGAATCCTCGGTGAGTAGCGTAACACCTGCTAGCCCCACGCGACTCCCTAGCGTCCCCCGTAGTGCCCCCGGCTCCATTTCTACCTTGTGGGAAGGGGTAGTTTTAAATCGCGCGGGGAGGGATAATCGGAGGCCCGTCCCCGTTGATGCAACCGTGAGGGGTGCTCCTACCTCCGCGACGGAGGCGACCGCACCTGCGAGAAGTCGCAGACCGACCGCACCCTCGCGTGCCTCGGGACCTCGTGAGCCCAGGCGTCCTGCGGCATCCGGGCAGCCCTCTCGAAGAAGGGGCGCCATCTGGCCTTTGGTCGGGGAAGCGTTTCCTTCGGAGAGAGAGTTGTTGATCGGAATGGCGCAGAACGCTGGCTCCCTGGAGCAGCTGGAGGATGTTGCGAGGGAAATCGCAGCATACCTTCAGGGCTTCAGAGTCGAGGGACCGACCACGAGAGGGAGCGGGACGGATAGGCCCCAACAGCGTGCGAGAGCAAGGGGCGTGTCGGGCGACCAAGCGGCTCGCGGTTCGAACGGTCACCGCGATCGTCCTGCGTTGGCAGGTGGACCAACGCGGGGGGACCAGGTAAGGGAGGCTACGCGTATACAACGGCTCTTCAGGCAGAACCGTCGGCGTGCTGTTCAGGAGGTGCTCATGGGCCCGTCCTTGCACTGCAAAGTGCCAAAGGACAGGGTACATGAGTACTTCCTCAACATGTACTCACCGGCGGGGAACCTGGGAGCTAGGCCTCCCCCGCCTTCCATCGAGGCTCCAGACGAGGCCAGCAATGTGGCCTTGGTGAAGCTCTTCGAAGTGAGTGAGGTAGATCGTCGGATCAGGCGTATGACAAACTCTGCGCCCGGTCCCGACGGTCTAACTTACAATGACCTGAAAAGGGCAGATCCGGGGTCGCATTTGCTGACCTCTTTGTTTAACGTATGTCTTCGTCTGGAGTCGGTCCCCTCGTGTTGGAAAACTTCCAACACTGTGCTCGTGCACAAAAAGGGCGATCGCGACGACCTGTCGAACTGGCGACCGCTGGCCATGTCCGATACGACCCCGAAGCTCTTCGCCGCTGTTCTGGTTGACCGTCTCGTCGCGTGGTCGGTCAAAAATAAGCGCCTAAGTCCCGCGCAAAAGGGCTTCCTGCCGTACGAGGGGTGTTACGAACATAACTTCGTGCTGCAGGGAGCCCTTACAGACGCTCGCAGGTGGGGGCGTCAGGTGGTGGTGGCGTGGCTGGACCTGTCGAACGCGTTCGGCTCGGTCCCCCACGCTTCCATCTACCAATCCTTCGTGGAGGCCGGGGTTCCCTCTACTCTTCAGAATATTCTGAAGAGTATGTACCACGGTTGCACCACACGGGTGCGGACCGCCGATGGGTTTACCGACCCCGTTCCCATCCTCTCCGGGGTGCGCCAGGGCTGTCCGATGAGCCCTGTGGCGTTTAACCTCGCCCTGGAACCGGTGCTGCGCGCAGCTACCGGAACCTCGGCGGGGTACACGTTGCACGGCCATCGGCACAGTGTCCTGGCGTACGCGGACGATCTCGCGTTGATCGCCGACACCCCGGAGGGCATGGAAACGCTGCTGAAGGCAGTGGATGCTGCGGCGAGTGGCATCGGATTGCGGTTTAATCCCGCAAAATGCGCGACCCTCCACCATCGTGGCAGGGGGCCGCGCGGGATCCGTGCCACTCGCTTCACCATCCAGGGTCAGCAAATGCGCGCCCTGGTGGCCGGTGAGCCCTATGAACACCTGGGCGTTCCCACCGGGTTTCAGGTCCGTCAAACCCCACTGCTGACGATCGACGAGCTGGTCCAGGATCTGCAGGCCGTCGACCGTTCCCTCTTGGCCCCGTGGCAGAAGGCCGAGACCGTGGCAGCTTTTATACTGCCACGCCTCGACTTCTACCTGCGGGGAGCCCACGTGGAGAAACGTCCCTTAGTCGAAGTCGACAAACAAGTGCGACGTATGGCCAAATCCTGGCTCAACCTCCCGCAGCGGGCCAGCGCGGAGGTAGTCTACCTCCCACCCAGTAGGGGGGGATGTGGACTGCTTCCGCTTGCTGACATGGCTGACGTCCTGACCATCGCTCATGCGTTCCGTCTTTTGACGGCGGATGATGCGGTGGTCAGGGAGTTGGCCTGGAACTCGCTGCGCGAGGCTGTAGCCAGGAAAATCGGCCATACCAACCCGTCGAACAATGACCTGGCCGAGTACCTCTCTGGTTCGCTGGAGGGGTACTTCGCCAGGGACGGGGGGGACGTTTCCTCACTGTGGTCGAGGGCACGGAACGCGGCACGCAGGAGTCGGGACCTGCTCGGATTGCGTTGGCAGTGGAGCGAGGCGAGATCTGAGCTCTCGGTTACGCTCAGGGGTTCTCGCGATCGGGAGACCATAGTTCCGCCCGTGGCGAGGGGCCAGATTATCCGCCGATTGCGGATGGCAGTGGTAGAATACTACCATCAACGCCTTCAGCGTAAGAAGGACCAGGGGAAGGTATTCGGGGTGTCGTCGCGGAGTGGTGCTTCAAACCACTTCCTCCGCGGCGGCAACTTCACCCGCTTCGCCGATTGGCGCTTTATACACCGAGCTCGCCTCGACGTCTTGCCTCTTAACGGGGCAAGACGCTGGGGTGAGGGTGATAAGCGTTGCCGGCGATGCGGGGCGGAGCTCGAATCCCTTCCCCACGTCCTTTGCCACTGTCGTCCGCACTCGGCGGCCTGGCAACTTCGCCACGATGCGGTGGTTTCCCGCGTCGCTAAGGCCTGCCGACTCCCGGGGGAATTAAGGGTTAACCGGACGGTCGAGGGCATCGACGGGGATCTGGGGGCTCTTAGGCCTGACATTGTTATTAGGCACGAGCCCTCAAGGAGCATCGTCATCGTCGATGTTACCGTGCCCTTCGAGAACGAATATATTTCGTTCGAGGAGGCCAGGGCGCGAAAGATACATAAGTATAAGCCCCTGGCCGACGTTCTCGGAGGGCGCGATTATCGGGTGGTGGTCTCCGCGATCGTCGTTGGTGCTCTCGGCTCGTGGGACCCGGCCAATGAGTCGGTGCTGAAGATCTTGCGTATCGGTAATCGGTACGCATCTCTGATGCGCCGGCTCATTGTGTCGGAGACTGTCCGGTGGAGCCGGGATATCTACGTGGAGCACGTATCGGGAGTTCGCCAATATCGCGAGGCACTCACCGAAGATGTCCCGGCCCCAGATCCAGGCCGACTCATCGAGAACCTGCGGGGGTCTACTCCCCCGACCTAAGCGGCGGAACGGATGGGGAGGTGCGACGGCCAAGTAAGTACACATGTTTTAACCAAGTGACCCTATTTTACTTTATTTTAGTCCTCTAAGCATTCCAGAATAGCTAATTATGTGATATTTGTCTGTGATTCTATTATTATTGTTTTTTTTATATATTTATATAGTAATTTATTTATTTATCTATCTATTTATTTATTTATTTATTTAATTACTTATCTATTTATCTATTTATTCATTTAATTAATTACTTAGTTATTTATTTATCTATTTATTTATCAGTTTATCTATTTCCTTTATAATTTAACTACTTAATTATTGTTCTTTTACCATCATATTCTATATTTCCTACTTGCTTTACTTACTACACGTATTTGTCTATCTATTTTATATACTTTAACTCACTACGCTAATTTAAATCTCTTAACTATTTCATACACCTATTTTATCTACTGACATAATTATGCTATTGTATTGGTCTACTTAACTATTTTACTTCATTTTTTATTGACCTAACTATTTATGTTTTATCATCGACTAGAATTTTAACTAACATCTATAATAACGGGACACTTGTTTTAATTCATTGACATTTTCTATCCATCTTTTGTTTCTTTTTAGCTCCTATACGCCTTTTAATATGTCTATCACTATTTTAACTACGCTTCTTAACTGCTACGCTCCTATATGCTAACAATATGCTTTTAACATCTTGACGCCGTCCGCTCTAGCCCTACGCCTGCCGCTTCAAGCACCCGCGCACATATACGCCCTAACAATATTCACTATTTATGCTATTAACCTATGTACAAGTATGCTATCTAGTATCTCCATGTCTACCTATTTATTTATTTAACTACACATTATTTTGTACTTATTTATTATTTTATTATTTTATACTTATTTATTATTTTGCATCTATTTATTATTTTATACTTATGTATTATTTTGCATTTATTTATTATTTTGTTCTTATTTATTATTTTGCATCTGTTTACTATTTATTATGCTCCATTTATCTAGTCGTTTAATTTATATGGCGAAGGTTTGGGTACTTAATGTCCCGACACTGGCTATCCTAATTATTATGTACATCCACTAACGAACGCCCCTATCTGTGCATTCATAATTATTCTGGCTTTTCTCTAATCCTACACTATTTATTATTTTATATAATTTATTTAGTTATTTATTTAGTTGCGTTTTTATGTTTATTTAATTAATTGTCTATTTATTTACTTATTTAATTGTTTGTTCTATTATTTAGTCATTTATCTACTTGTTTATTTATGTAATTTATGTATTTTAATTTATATGCCTACGTATGTACCTGATTAGCCACGCCTATATACAAGGATACGACACCACTTAATTAAGTGAAACAATTTATATATTCATCTACCTTCGCCAATAAGGCGTAATACTGTACCTACCCCCGGCCGAACATTGTAAGGCCGGGGGAACATTTATTGAAAAATTAGCTTTACATAGTTTTATATAGTTTTAGATAGTTTTACATAGTTTTATATAGTTTTATATAGTTTTATATAGTTTTACATAGTTTTATATAGTTTTATATAGTTTTATTAGTTTTACATAGTTTTATATAGTTTTATATAGTTTTATATAGATTTATATAGTTTTATATAGTCTTATTAGTTTCATATAGTTTCATATAGTTTTATATAGTTTTATATAGTTTTATATAGTTTTATTAGTTTTATATAATTTTATATAGTTTTATATAGACCTATATAGTCTTATATAATTTTATGTCGTTTCATATAGTTTAACATAGTTTTAATAGACTTATATAGTTTTTTATACTTTTATATAGTTTTATATAGTTTTATTAGTTTTACACAATTTTAAATAGTTTTATATAGCTTTATATAATTTTAACGAGTTTTATAAGATTTTATATAGTTTTGTTAGTTTTATATAGTTTTATTAGTTTCATATAGTTTTATATAGTTTTATATAGTATTGTATAGTTTTATATAGTTTTATGTAGTTTTATAAAGTTTTATATAGTTTTATTAGTTTTACATAGTTTTCTATTGATTTATATAGTTTTACATAGTTTTACATAGTTTTATATAGTTTTACATAGTTTTATTAGTTTTACATCGTTTCATATAGTTTTACATAATTTTACATAGAATTATTTAGATTTATATAGTTTTATATAGTTTTATATAGTTTTATATAGTTTTATATAGTTTTGTATAGTTTTATATAGTTTTAAATGGTTTTATATAGCTTTATATAGTTTTATATAGTTTTATATAGTCTTATATAGTTTTATATCGTTTTATATAGTTTTATGTATTTTTATATAGTTTTATTAGTTTTATATAGTTTTATATAGCTTTATGAAGTTTTTTATAGTTTTGTTTGGTTTATGTAGTTTTACAGTGTTTTATATAGCTTTCCATAATTTTGTATGGATTTATATAGTTTTATATAGTTTTATATAGTTTTATATAGTTTTATATAGTTTTATATAGTTTTATATAGTTTTACATAGTTTTATATAGTTTTGCATAGTTTTGTATAGTTGCATATAGTTTTATTAGCTTTACATAGTTTTATATAGTTTTACATAGTTTTATATAGTATTATATAGTTTTATATAGTTTTATATAGTTTTATATAGTTTTATATAGTTTTATATAGTTTTACATAGTTTAATATATATTTATATAGTTTTACATAGTTTTATATAGTTTTATATAGTTTTATTAGTTTTACATAGTTTTATATAGTTTTATATAGTTTTATATAGTCTTATTAGTTTCATATAGTTTCATATAGTTTTATATAGTTTTATATAGTTTTATATAGATTTATTAGTATTATATAATTTTATATAGTTTTATATAGTTTTATATAGCTTTATATAGTTTTATTAGTTTTATATAGTTTTATATAGTTTTATATAGTTTTATATAGTTCTATAGAGTTTTATATATGTTTATATAGTTTTGTTATTTTTTCATAGTTTTATGTAGTTTTATATAGTTTTATTAGTTTTATATAGTTTCAT
>NW_027476035.1:10000-17500 GCF_051020985.1 Nomia melanderi | reverse complement strand
AAGGCTTACTTATGAAACTTACGTCTCTCGACGATGGGACGATCCACGCGAAGAGTTGTTACGTGCACGCGTATGGTGCGATTGCGTCGATTCGCTTTTCTGTACGGGGAGCAATAGAACGTTGAGTTGACTTATCGGGTCTTCGTTGGAATTACCGTCGCTGGCATTGTAAACTCCAGATGACCTTGTGATTCCTTCGTCGGGCACTGGTAAAGGGTGGCGATGATGCGTTCTATAATAGAAATACCCGTCGTAGCGTTTCTTCCGAGTCAACCCGCTCACGAAACACTCTCTCGTCGTGGAATCCCCGCGTCGGAGAGTAAAACGCGAATTCATAGTATGGAAACTTACGTCTCTCGACGATGGGACGATCCACGCGAAGAGTTGTTACGTGCACGCGTATGGTGCGATTGCGTCGATTCGCTTTTCTGTACGGGGAGTAATAGAACGTTGAGTTGACTTATCGGGTCTTCGTTGGAATTACCGTCGCTGGCATTGTAAACTCCAGATGACCTTGTGATTCCTTCGTCGGGCACTGGTAAAGGGTGGCGATGATGCGTTCTATAATAGAAATACCCGTCGTAGCGTTTCTTCCGAGTCAACCCGCTCACGAAACTCTCTCTCGTCGTGGAATCCCCGCGTCGGAGAGTAAAACGCGAATTCATACTATGAAAACTTACGTCTCTCGACGATGGGACGATCCACGCGAAGAGTTGTTTACGTGCACGCGTATGGTGCGATTGCGTCGATTCGCTTTTCTGTACGGGGAGAAATAGAACGTTGAGTTGACTTATCGGGTCTTCGTTGGAATTACCGTCGCTGGCATTGTAAACTCCAGATGACCTTGTGATTCCTTCGTCGGGCACTGGTAAAGGGTGGCGATGATGCGTTCTATAATAGAAATACCCGTCGTAGCGTTTCTTCGGAGTCAACCCGCTCACGAAACTCTCTCTCGTCGTGGAATCCCCGCGTCGGAGAGTAAAACGCGAATTCATACTATGAAAACTTACGTCTCTCGACGATGGGACGATCCACGCGAAGAGTTGTTTACGTGTACGCGTATGGTGCGATTGCGTCGATTCGCTTTTCTGTACGGGGAGAAATAGAACGTTGAGTTGACTTATCGGGTCTTCGTTGGAATTACCGTCGCTGGCATTGTAAACTCCAGATGACCTTGTGATTCCTTCGTCGGGCACTGGTAAAGGGTGGCGATGATGCGTTCTATAATAGAAATACCCGTCGTAGCGTTTCTTCCGAGTCAACCCGCTCACGAAACTCTCTCTCTCGTCGTGGAATCCCCGCGTCGGAGAGTAAAACGCCGAAGGCTTACTATGAAACTTACGTCTCTCGACGATGGGACGATCCACGCGAAGAGTTGTTACGTGCACGCGTATGGTGCGATTGCGTCGATTCGCTTTTCTGTACGGGGAGTAATAGAACGTTGAGTTGACTTATCGGGTCTTCGTTGGAATTACCGTCGCTGGCATTGTAAACTCCAGATGACCTTGTGATTCCTTCGTCGGGCACTGGTAAAGGGTGGCGATGATGCGTTCTATAATAGAAATACCCGTCGTAGCGTTTCTTCCGAGTCAACCCGCTCACGAAACTCTCTCTCGTCGTGGAATCCCCGCGTCGGAGAGTAAAACGCGAATTCATACTATGAAAACTTACGTCTCTCGACGATGGGACGATCCACGCGAAGAGTTGTTTACGTGCACGCGTATGGTGCGATTGCGTCGATTCGCTTTTCTGTACGGGGAGAAATAGAACGTTGAGTTGACTTATCGGGTCTTCGTTGGAATTACCGTCGCTGGCATTGTAAACTCCAGATGACCTTGTGATTCCTTCGTCGGGCACTGGTAAAGGGTGGCGATGATGCGTTCTATAATAGAAATACCCGTCGTAGCGTTTCTTCCGAGTCAACCCGCTCACGAAACTCTCTCTCGTCGTGGAATCCCCGCGTCGGAGAGTAAAACGCGAATTCATACTATGAAAACTTACGTCTCTCGACGATGGGACGATCCACGCGAAGAGTTGTTTACGTGCACGCGTATGGTGCGATTGCGTCGATTCGCTTTTCTGTACGGGGAGAAATAGAACGTTGAGTTGACTTATCGGGTCTTCGTTGGAATTACCGTCGCTGGCATTGTAAACTCCAGATGACCTTGTGATTCCTTCGTCGGGCACTGGTAAAGGGTGGCGATGATGCGTTCTATAATAGAAATACCCGTCGTAGCGTTTCTTCCGAGTCAACCCGCTCACGAAACTCTCTCTCGTCGTGGAATCCCCGCGTCGGAGGGTAAAACGCGATATATAATAGTATATGCCAGTGGTTCGCGCGCGTCGTCTCTGAGATACGCGGTCGACAGAGTTCCGAAAACACGTGATGTGCCACGATTTCCGTGCGTCTTACATCTTTCGACGATGGGACGATCCACGCGAAGAGAACGTTCGTGCTTGCGTGAGGTGCAACAGCGTCGATTCGCTTTTCTGTACGGGGAGAAATAGAACGTTGAGTTGACTTATCGGGTCTTCGTTGGAATTACCGTCGCTGGCATTGTAAACTCCAGATGACCTTGTGATTCCTTCGTCGGGCACTGGTAAAGGGTGGCGATGATTCGTTCTATAATAGTAATACCCGTCGTAGCGTTTCGACCGATGTCACCCGCCACGAATGTCTCTCTCGACGTGGAAACCCCGCGCCGAAGAGTAAACGCGAAGGCTTACCATACGAAAGAAAACGGTATTATACGCCTGTGGTATGTGCGTCTCGGCTCTGTGATACGCGATCGGCAGAGTTACAAAAAAACGTTGATGGGCCACGATTTCCGTGCGTCTTACATCTTTCGACGATGGGACGATCCACGCGAAGAGTAGTTACGTGCTCGCGCGAGGTGCGATAGCGTCGATTCGCTTTTCTGTACGGGGAGAAATAGAACGATGAGTTGACTTATCGGGTCTTCGTTGGAATTACCGTCGCTGGCATTGTAAACTCCAGATGACCTTGTGATTCCTTCGTCGGGCACTGGTAAAGGGTGGCGATGATTCGTTCTATAATAGAAATACCCGTCGTAGCGATTCGGCCGAGACACCCGCCACGAAACTCTCTCTCGTCGTGGAATCCCCATGTCGGAGAGTAAAACGCGAAGGCTAACTATATAAGAAACATATAGTATTATTTATGCCTGTGGTTCTCCGTTTGTCCTACTCTCAGATACGCGACTCGGAGAGTTACGAATAATCGTGATGGACCACGATTTCTGTACGTCTTACATCTTTCGACGATGGGACGATCCACGCGAAGAGATCATTCCTGCTTGCGTGAGGTGCGATAGCGCCGATTCGCTTTTCTGTACGGGGAGAAATAGAACGATGAGTTGACTTATCGGGTCTTCGTTGGAATTACCGTCGCTGGCATTGTAAACTCCAGATGACCTTGTGATTCCTTCGTCGGGCACTGGTAAAGGGTGGCGATGATTCGTTCTATAATAGAAATACCCGTCGTAGCGATTCGGCCGTGTCACCCGCCACGAAAATCTCTCTCGTCGTGGAATCCCCGCGTCGTAGAGTAAACGCGAAGGCTTGCTATAGAAGACTATAGTTTATACGCCTGTGGTTCACCGGTTGCCTGCTCTCCGGGGTACGCGATCGCGCAGGAGTTACGGAAGAACTTGATGGGCCACGATCTCCAAGCGGCTATATCTTTCGACGATGGGACGATTCACGCGAAGAGAACGTTCGTGCATGCGTGAGGTGCGATAGCGTTGATTCGCTTGTCTGTACGGGGAGAAATAGAACGATGAGTTGACTTATCGGGTCTTCGTTGGAATTACCGTCGCTGGCATTGTAAACTCCAGATGACCTTGTGATTCCTTCGTCGGGCACTGGTAAAGGGTGGCGATGATTCGTTCTATAATAGAAATACCCGTCGTAGCGTTTCGACCGATGTCACCCGCCACGAAATTCTCTCTCGTCGTGGAATCCCCGCGTCGGAGAGTAACCGCCGAAGGCTTGCTATAGAAGACTATAGTTTATACGCCTGTGGTTCACCGGTTGCCGGCTCTCCGGGGCACGCGATCGCGCGAAGGTTACGGAGGGACGTGAAGCGCCCGAGCAATGAAACGTCCGCAGGAGGAAACGAGCAACCGCCGAACATTGTTTCGCGACGTTTCCATAATGTATTGTCGTTTCGCTCGCATCCCGCTTCTTTCCCCTAGTTTCCTCGACGCGTAGTTTCGCAGCCTTAGTGGACGAATCATTCTCGATTCGAGGAAAGATATGCAGTGGGGCGTGCAATGAGCCCGCCAGAGACCACGATCTCCAATGCGTCTTTACATCTTTCGACGATGGGATGATCCACGCGAAGAGAACGTTCGTGCTTGCGCGAGGTGCGTTAGCGTCGATTCGCTTTTCTGTACGGGGAGAAATAGAACGATGAGTTGACTTATCGGGTCTTCGTTGGAATTACCGTCGCTGGCATTGTAAACTCCAGATGACCTTGTGATTCCTTCGTCGGGCACTGGTAAAGGGTGGCGATGATTCGTTCTATAATAGAAATACCCGTCGTAGCGATTCGGCCGAGTCACCCGCCACGAAACTGTCTCTCTTTCGTCGTGGAAACCCCGCGTCGGAGAGTAAAACGCGCGAAGGCTGTGACTGTAACATATATATATACAGTATACAATGCCTGTGGTTTTTGCGCGTGTCGGCTCTTCGGTATACGCGATCGGCCAGAGTTACGGAGGGACGGTGAAGCGCACGAGAAATTGAAACGGCCGCACGATTGGAACCGAGCAACCGTCGAACATTGTTTCGCGACGTTTCCATAATGCGTTTTCGTTTCGCTCGCATACCGCTTCTTTTCCCCTAGTCTCTGAGACGCGTTTTCGAGCCGTTCTTCTACTATCGATTCTCGTAGAGAGAAGGGACCGGGTAGTCTGGAAGTGGAACCCGCATCTTGCGTGTACCGTACACGGAATTGAGAGGACCGGCCGTGAAGCTCGTTTTAAAGCCGTGCGTCTGACACCCAACTCTTGCGCGCCAATTTCGCGGCAAGAGATAATATGGGACGAATGACCGGCAAAGAGCCAGCTGTGAAGTCTGTTTTTTTAATCGAATCCGTGGACGTGTGTATGCCGTAGCGTCGCTCGTCGTGTTCGTTCATGGTCGTTCCGAGAGAAAGAACGAAAGCGGTAACGAAGGGACCGGCCGTGAAGCTCGTTTTAAAGCCGCGCGTCTGACACCCAACTCTTGCGCGCCAATTTCGCGGCAAGAGATAACATGGGACGAATGACCGGCAAAGAGCCAGCTGTGAAGTCTTTTTTCATTATTTGCTTTCAATCGATCGATCGGTACGATTCGTGCAACGTTTCGCGCGATGCGACGCGAAAACATGCGCGCAACAATAGATGCGTCTGATCGGAAGAACGCGAGGGTCGACTGCACGCGATGGATTCAGTATCGGGTAGGATACAAAATATATCCCCGTCGTTTCCACGCGTGCGAGTCTTCTGCGTCTTTCGCGGGTTTTTGAATGCACTATACGCCCGGAACGTCGAGAAATATATACATATTACTTGAACGTTTTTCGTCTCGAAAGGCTTCGGTGTCGTCTCCAAGGCGACGCCTGAATCTCCTTCGCGCGCTGGTCGGAGATTCAGGTATCAACTTTTATCTTCTCTTTGAAAGAAGAGAGATATTAGGTCGAACAAATGAGAATAAAATTATATATGTGAAATATAAAATT
The DNA here is from genome assembly GCF_051020985.1 of Nomia melanderi. Lineage (NCBI taxonomy): Eukaryota > Metazoa > Arthropoda > Insecta > Hymenoptera > Halictidae > Nomia > Nomia melanderi. The sequence goes on along the minus strand of NW_027476035.1, from coordinate 11,754 downwards.
TATACGATTACCCTGAACGGTGGATCACTTGGCTCGTGGGTCGATGAAGAACGCAGCTAATTGCGCGTCAACGTGTGAACTGCAGGACACATGAACATCGACATTTCGAACGCACATTGCGGTCCACGGATACAATTCCTGGACCACGCCTGGCTGAGGGTCGTTTACGTACCATACACTGCTTGCGTAGCTCTGTCAAATCCCCGCCGTCGTTCACCTCTTCGGATCGAACGTTTTTTTACCGAAGGGCGCAAAGAACGTTTCTGAGTCGGGTTAAGAGAAGGATGCTACGTACGAGCGAACGATGGGTGTCTCGTCGGCGTTTGTCGCGGACACGCGAAAATTCTGTGAATTTCACGGACAGTGTACGTTCTAGTTGTTGCAAAACGATCGGAATCGTTTGTATGGACTCGCGTGAGTGTTCGCGGCGTCGTGCGTCGTTCAATTACGACCGCCCGCGGATACCGCTCCACTGCGATATGGATCTGAGCGACAACTTTTTCGGCTGTTCGTGAGATGAACGGTTTCGTGTGTTTAGAAAAATTTTTTTTCCCGCGCTCCCGACGTCACCTGAAATGATGCGTCAGAGGTGAAAGAAAATATTAAGAAGTCGAGAGAGAGAGAGACTACACACGTTTTATTCATATTTTGTATACCGTGCGTGAGACGGATGTGCACGACACGTCGTATGTCGGTATATTACCGACTGGCCCCAGGGAGATTGTTTTCTTCCTCTCTTACGAATGAGATGTACGTTTCGGAGGATCGTCGTTACCGAAACACACGGCAAAACGAGACTTCTCGCAGCAGAACCTTTATACACAATACACATCGACTCTTTTTACCCCGAGAGAGAGAGAAAAGGTGTATTTCTTTTTTTTATTTTTCGAATTCGACGCACGAACGCTTTGACGACTGGAGAAAAACACGGTGTGTGTTAAAATCGTGCGGGACGAGCATGCGTATTCGTAACGGGTCGAATAGTTCTTATTCCCCGTCGTCGCGTGTCCTCGCTGGACCACCACCGTGCGCTTCCGCCACGTTCAGTTGAATTTCGAAATATATATATATAAAAAGAATCACCATATACTCTCTTTCGGGAGGTGTATTTTTATCGGTTTCTGCTATAGAGAAGAGACGGAGATCGTGTTGTGAGGTGTAACGTTTCTGTATCCCCGTTTCGGAGGATCGTCGTTATCGGCGGAACACACGTCAAAACGAGACTTCTCGCAGAACCTTTATACACAATACACATCGACTCTTTTACCCCGAGAGAGAGAAAAGGTGTTTTTCTTTTTTTTTTATTTTTCGAATTCGACGCACGAACGCTTTGACGACTGGAGAAAAACACGGTGTGTGTTAAAATCGTGCGGGACGAGCATGCGTATTCGTAACGGGTCGAATAGTTCTTATTCCCCGTCGTCGCGTGTCCTCGCTGGACCACCACCGTGCGCTTCCGCCACGTTCAGTTGTATTTCGAAATATATATATATATAAAAAGAATCACCATATACTCTCTTTCGGGAGGTGTATTTTTATCGGTTTCTGCTATAGAGAAGAGACGGACGATCGTGTGTGACACCACGTGGTAACGTTTCCGTATCCCCGTAAAATACGTTTATCTTTTCTCGTAGAAAAGAGAGAGGAAGAGGCAGGAGCTCCTCTTTGGCGAGGCTTTCGAACGTCGCGTCCCGTCCGCCGGAATATAATGATATAAATATATAACCGCCGCCGACTTTGTGCGAAAGCGTTGA